>NW_026068120.1:1732443-1758398 GCF_014885135.2 Alexandromys fortis
CACCCCCCCCTCACTCGCCCACCCATCCAAGGCACGCCCCCGCTAGTCCACGCACCCCACGGCACGCCCCCCTCACTAGCCCACCCATCCAAGGCACGCCCCCGGCAGCCCACCCAAGCACCCTCCGCACGAGCCCCTCCCCATCCACCCACGCGTACCTGCGGCCTGGACCGGGACTGCGAGGAAGCCAGCCCGCCGCGAGGGCGGCAAGGGTCTGCTCCAGGGCCGCGGGATCCCGGGCGGCAGGTAGGCGCCTGACTTCCGCCGGATCGCCACCCGCCTGAATGTGTAGTCGCCCTGGCTGTTCATGGTGGCCTGCGGTCACTGCGGTCACTCCCCGGAAGCCGCGGCCCACGTCCCGGCCGAGCGGCTGCCGGCGCCCACCGCTGCCCCCGCAGGCCTCGCTTCCCGTCGGACCCGCGGGCGGCGGCCCAGGTCACCTCCCTGCACAGCCAATCGCCAGAGCGCAGCCCGGACCCGCCCGAGAGACTCGGGGGACCGGCGTCGCCCATTGGCCCGGGGCAGGGCCGCGTGCGCCTGCCAGGCTCACCTGGACCCCAGGAACGCCTCGCCCGCTCCGCTCACCTACCGGCCACGCCCCGGGAGGGCGGAAGAACAGTCCAGCCCTTTACCACACTCCAGGGGCCAAAGCCTCTTGGGCCGCGGTGCTGAGAATTGTAGGTGAGGAAACGAAGCTTTGAAACTGACTGAGGAGAGCTAGCACTGCCGGGCTAGGCAGGAATTCCAGCCGTGTCCACACCGCCGCTCCGCAGGAAGAATCGAATCATCTTGCCAGGAGCACTGTTGGAAGGATAAGGAAGCACACCTTTCTGCCTAAAGGGAATGAGATTTATTCTGGTGTCCTTCTGAGTGACCATGACTCCGGGAACACAGATTTAGGTTATCCCAAATTCCGCTTTCCAACGTGGGAGGAATATTAAAGTTTCACAGAACAAATGAAATCAAGGCAAAAATCAAGGGAAGTATAAAATACATTGGTAGGTATTATCAGAAATGCAGTTACAAACTAGATGGAGGCTTTTTTCCTATATGCCCTGAGATAGTATCACATGACATTTTAGCCATAGGGTTGCTAGAAGTCATTGGGTCTACTAAGTCCACCGATTCCAAGGGTTTTTAATCTAAGGATGTTAGTTTTGACCCAGAGGTGGGCAAGAGGTGGCTGTTCCCAAGGACAAGGACATTCGCCTCTGGGCTGCAACATTCCAGTCTCTCCACAGTACCGAGATTCTAATCAGCAGACAGATGTTCAGGAGTTTTCGTCCACGGAGTAAACGAGAAAAAGAGCCAACATTCGCGGATTCGGAGCAGCACAAGACCCATTTATCATGACCACTGTTAAAAATATCGCCATAAGAAAGTCAAGAGAGTTGTGAAAACGAAGCAGTTTTAATCTGGAGGTCTGCAGGAAAGGGACCTAAGCATAGAGAAGAGGCCGAAGTAGCTGGCGTGGCGATCTGGAGCAAGGCAATGGCTTTTAAAGTCCCCGATTGCAATAAACGCTTGTCCCCCCTTCCCATAGACCAGGGCTTGCTCTCCTTCCAAATCCCCATAAGTTTAGGACAGTTTATTTAATAAGTAACTTGGCCCCCACACTGCCCCCTTCGTTGATCTGGGCTGTCACATAACAGACTGCCCATGCTTGCAGCTCTCCAGAGCTGTGAGGTAAGCTGACTTCAGCCACCAGCTGTGTGTGAGAGCGACAGATGCCTCGGGACACCTGCTTATCTGCAGCTCGTGAACTTAGGCACACCTCATACTGAAAATGAGCCAGAACAACTCATTTCTTACACTGCTTTCAGGAAGTTAGTGATAATGCAGTAATGTACTTAGAGTTCTTTTACATGTCAGGCATACACATATATATGCATATGTGCAAATCCATATAAACACACATATACAATATATATTATATATGGAAGAATAGACGAGAATGCCTATGTGTTGGTTTACAATGGTGGCAGCCTGTAGTCTTTGCTGCTGGGGAAGCTGGAGCAGGAGTGTCTGTACATGGAGACTGCTTTTTCGTTTCCCAGCCACCCGAACCCGAATAATCACACAAAAACTATACTAACTACAACACTGTTTGGCTAAGGGTTCAGGCATCTTCCTAGCTAGCTCTTATATCTTAAATTAACCCATTTCTATTTTATATTTTACCACGTGGCTTGTGGTTACCAATAAGATACTGGTGTCTTTCTTCAGCAGCTGCATGGCATCTGCCTGACTCCACCTTCTTTCTTCCTGCATTCAATTTAGTTTTCCTGCCTACCTATATTATGCCTTATCATATGCCAAAGAAGCTTCTTTATTAACTAATGGTAATAAAGCATGTTCACAGCATACAGAGGGGAACCCCATATCAAGGTTCACTTGAATCTAGGAGGCTGAAGTCAACCTGGGCAGCACAGTGAGACCTTGAATGTGTGTCTGTATGTATCTCTTTGTGTCTGTCTGTGTGTGCGTCCGTGTGCTTAATCATTGCCCTGTGTACTAAAAGATTGTTCTCCTAAACCACGGAGACAGGAAGGAAAAGGGCACATTCAAGTTCTCCAGCTCAAGCAATTTCACAGCTGTTATATTCATTTTGGAAGCCTCCCCCAAACTACTTCAATTAATCTGACACCCAGCTTGGTAAAGTGTAGCCCCATAATCCAGCTCTTTTCCGATCAACTTTTTCAGTTTCCTTGGCTTCTGTTTCAATAAACATACCCTTAAAAGAAGTAGCTATTTTCCCAACGTATGATTACCATTATCGTGGATGTGTTTATTTATATTTGCGCATCAGTGTTGCTGAGGATCAAGCCTAGGACTTCCCACATCCTAGATAAGCATTCTACCTTGGCACTGTCTCCACAGCCCTATTGTTAATGTATCTATTCTGGTCTTGTTTAAAGGAGCATCCATTTCTGGGCAATTGCAGTTTAATGTGCTGTGCCACAAAAAGGGAATTTAAGTATAAATGAATCCATTGCTAGACCTCTTGGTGCAGACCTATGTGTAATATCTGCTGCTTGAAGGGAAGGGCTAAGGCAGGGTGGTCACAGCTCAAGGTCAGCCTGGGCTGCAGAGCACGGTCAAGGTCAGCCTGGTCACTTACCAAGATTCTGTCTCCACAAACAAATATTTTCCTGAGGGCTGGAAATATTGCTCAGTGGTGGAATTCTTGCCTAGTGTGTCCAAGACCCTGGGTACCATCTCTAGCACAACAAAACAAAGTAATGCGCAAAGAGCTTTTGCCTCCTTCTTTGGATAAAAGCATCACCTCAGCCCCTAACATCCTTATCCAAAAAAATGTCTGGAATGTTTGATTGGGGGGCTTCACCCCAGGTCCCTGGCATCCATATAGAAATATTGGGTGGAAAGGTCCATTTCAAAGCTCTCTCTCCTGGGAGTTGCCTCAGTCCAAACTCCACCTCCGAGAAAGCCCGCCAACCAGTGGCCCCTCCCTAGGAAAGGTCAAGACCACTCCCACAGGCTATTTAAACTGTTCCCCAGAGAATGAACAGGTGGTCTCTCCCTTTCCCTCTCCCGTGATCATTTCGGTTCTCCCACCTCCCCTCCTGTTTTCCCAGGGGGGGTCACCTGGGAGTGCTGGTGTCCATTAAACCTGGATATCTTTTAATTTGGTCTGATTGGGATTCTTGTGTCAGCAGCGAGGTTTGTGGGTTGGAAAATACTTAAGACTCCTTATGTATAAATTACCTATAATTCAAATGCAAACTTGTCATATGTCACTGTGTTCAACAGAAAGGTATTGTTGCATTTAATAATAGTGCATTCAGTGCAGTTTGTTTTCAAGTGGGAAGAGGCTGGCAAGCTTCTTTTCAGAAATGAATTACCAAACAAAACATTTTTCTTAGCAAATAATTCTCTTTCTGTAATAAATGTAAAATTGTAACCAAAAATATACCTAACAGGTTAATGTAAAACCAAAAATATGCCTTGCAAGTTAAGAGTTCTGTTTATAGTCAAAACAGTTCCTGTCTGTTCCTAGCTAAGAGATATGTCCTCTGTCAAGTCCCTGCCAATGAAGATTTCTATTTGTAATCAGGAATAAGTTCCAGGTCTGATGTAAACTGACTGTAACTTCATTCACTTGATAGTGTTCTCGCCTTTGGTGTTTATCTTTGCCTTTGTTCCTTCCCTTTTATTGTATGGGTTGGAGGGATGGCTCAGCAGTTAAAGGCTAGGCCTACAGCTAAAAATTATGGTGTCCTTTTAAAAATAGATAGCCACCAACCCCTTGACCCTCCTGTGAATACCTTATCTCTCCTATAAAAGGAACTTTGAGAGCCCAGTGCTCTCAAAACTTGGATTTAGGAGGAGATAGGGTTGCCAGCCTCAGGTCCACCCAAATACAGTTTAGTTTAATTTGGACAGTTGTGGACTTGGTCCTTTTTTTCTCTCAAATTTTGGGATTAACAGTAAACACATCTGTGGGGGGCAAAGAGGAATTTTAATATAGGTATTTGGAACAGTGTTCCAAGCTACCTCATTTGAAGATTTCCTTTTCTTTCCTTTTTTTTTTCTTTTTGATATTTGAATACAGGGTTTCTCTGTATAGTCTTGGCTGTCTTCATGAGGCTAGTCTTGAACTCAGAGATCCATCTGCCTCTCCCTCCCAAGTGTTGTGATTAAATGTGTGTGCCACCACCACCTGGCTCCCTTGAAGATTTTCAAACCCTTATATATATTTCTGGTTCTTGATCCAGATTGTTCACATTTACCGATATACATTGGCATCAATGCATGTCAGTGTTTTCACATGGAAAGTGTGATGATTTGAAAGAAAATGACCCCCAAATGGAATGGCACTATTAGGAGGTGTGGCCTTGTTGGAGGAAGCATATCACTGCGGGGGCAGGCTTTAAGGTCTCTTTGGCTCAAGCTTCACTCAGTTCACAACAGACTTCCTGTTGCCTCTGAGTCAAGATGTAGGACTCTCAGCTCCAGCACTGTGTCTGCTTGCACGCCACCATGCTCCCTGCCGTAATGATAATGGACAGAGCCTCTGAAACTGTAAGTGAGCCACCCCAATGAAACGTGTTCTTTGGAAGGGTGCTGTGGTCATGGTGTCTTTTCCCAGAGATAAAAAACTGAGACAGAATGTTTTACAACTTCACTAGGAATTGACCTAACACAAACTTCATGTATCATGTACATAATGATATGCTGCTGGTTATTATTTTAATATAAATCATATTTTTATGACAGGATCTTTACATATAGGCCAGTCTGGCTTTGAATTCACTGTGCAGTTCAGCTTGGCCTGAAATTTGCAACAATCCTCCTGCCTGCATTTCTCTACTGCTGGGATTAAAGGAGTACCCCACCTTATCTATCTATAGGAACCAGTTCTAAAGGGTTTTGTTTTGGTGACTGTATTTTACCACACTAAACTAATGGAATCAATGGGATTTTATTTTATGTCAAGTTATATTTGGCTAAGGTATAAAAACATTGAATATTATCTTAGATACATAGTTTTAACATAACATTTTGTTAATACAGCTAACAGGAAATTTTGCACTAACTCATTGATACTTATTGAATGAGAAATGTATTGGATACCAAAAAGATTGATAAGCATAATAAATAGATGTTTAGACCCTATTCTGTGACCAAGACAATTCTGAATACTAACCAAACCCTTTATAGTGTTTCTTGGGCAAATAGACAAAATTTAAACTGCCTTTGTAGAAGCAGGGATGTAGCTCAGGCAGAGAAACTCTGACTGGAGAGCTGCTGTGGCTCCTGCCTACAGTTCCTCACTTACAAGGCTGAAGTAGATGATTATGAATTTAATGCCAGACTGCTATGAAATTTAATACAGAAATTCTTCACAAAAGAAAAGGAAGAAATAGAGAGGAGGAAGGTGAGGTGGCTTCTAGCGTGTGAGCTCTGATCTACCATACGAAAGGCTACCTTTCCTTCTAGCTGCCGCTTAGACTGCCAAAGGATTCGAACACTGCAGACCATGGTGAAGAGGAGTCATCCATTTTCTCAGAAATTAACATATAATGCTGGACTGGGGCATTTTAAGTCTTTGAACTGATTGTTTATATTTTCTAATATACAAAAATTATATGTTGGAAGCCAGGTGTGATGGCACACACCTCTAATCCCAGCACTCTTGAGGCATAGGCAGGCACATCTCTGTGGGTTGAAGCCAGTCTGGGCTATATAATGAGTTCCATGACAGCCAGAGCTACATAGAGAGACCCTGCCTTTGTGTGTGTGTGTGTGTGTGTGTGTGTGTGTGTGTGTGTGTGTTGGGGTTGGAGAGATGACTGAGTAACTAGAGGCACTTCCTGTTCTTGGAGAGGACCCAGTTTCAGGTCCCAAGCATCTACATGGTGACTCACAGCCATGTGAAACTCCAGGTCCAGGGGATCTAATGCCTTCTTCTGACCCCTACAGGCACACATGTGATGTGTGGTGGTTTGAATAAGAATGGCCCCCAAAGGCTCATATATTTGAGTACTTGGTTCACAGTCGGTAGAACTGTTTGTAAAGCATTGGGAGGTTGATGGAGAGGTGTGTCGCTGAGGAAGGGCTTTGAGGCTTCAAAAACCCATGCCATCCCCAGTTAGCTCTCCCACCCCAGCATCCCTTGCGGTTGTTTTCTCAATGTATGAGCTCTTAGCTACTGCTTCAGCGCCATGCCTGACTGTCTGCCTGTGCCATATTCCCCACTTTGGTGGTCATGGACTCACCCTCTGTGTTATAGTTTAACACACTCAGAATAAACTTTTCTTTCATAATTTGCCTTAGGCATGCAGACAAAACAGTCATATAAATAAAATAAATCTTAAAAAAAATCATGTTCATCATATTCCACCCTCTGTTACTATAACAAAATACTTGAATTCATAAAGAATTGGTGCTAACGGGCCTGGAGAGATGGCTCAATAGTTAAAGAGCACTTACTGTTCTTCCAGAGGATCCAGGTTCAATTCCCAGCTCCTACATGGCACTCAAAACTATCTATAACTCCAGTTCTGGGGGGCCAACACCATTTCAGCCTCTATGGATACTACACATATGTGATACACTTATCTACATGCAGTCAAAATACCCATACACATAAAATAGAAATAAATAGATGTCTTTAAGACTAGTTTACTTGTGTTCTGTACTTGGAGACTGAAATGTCTAAAGTAATGAATTTCCTTAAGACAATTCCATGCATACGGGTCATTAACACATTGTAGACTTTCCATCATTCCTTGCCCTGGCCAATTCCCTTTCTTCTGCCACTGTTCTCCTACCATGTCACCACCAGAAATGTGTAATGACACTTTGTTCTCCACAGTCAGCCACATTTGTTCTTTGTTCTCTTGACGATGGCCATCCTGACTGGGATGAGATAGACTTTCAAGGCCATTTTAATTTGTGTGTCCCTAGTGGCTGATGTCCCAACTTGATTTCTATTGCTGTGATAAACACCATGACCAAAAGCAACTTGGGAAGAAGAAAGTTTTCACATTCCAATCGCAGTTCATCATGAAGGGAAGTCAGGGCAGAAACCCAAGCATGTGCAAAAGCAGAAATCATGAAGGAATGCTGCTTACTGGCTTGCTCCCCATGCCTTGCTGAGCTTGCATTTTTATATAACCCAAGACCACATGCACAAGGGCGGCACCACCCACACTGGGCTGGGTCCTCACCTATCAATCATTTATCAACAAAATTCCCACAGACATGCCCACAGGTGTGGTGATATTTTGTTTATGATCTAACAAATAAAGCCTGCCTGAAGATCAGAGTGCAGAGCTAGCTATTAGTTAGCCATAGAGGCCAGGCAGTGGTGGCATATACCTCTAATCCTAGTACTTGGGAATCAGATGCCTTTAATCCCAGCACTAGGAAGGTGGAGAGATGAAGGGATTGGCTGGGTGGAGAGAGGAATATAAGGCAGGAGGAGACAGGAGGAGCTCAGTGCATTCAGTCTTAGGATCGGTAGAGACAGGATCTTGCTCTTTGATCTGAGCATTTGGAGAGGCAAGAACTCTAGTGACTGACTGCCTGGCTTCTCTTTCAGCTTTCATCCCCTAATGTTCGACTCTGGATTTTGATTTAATAAGACTAATTAGTAATTGTCAATGGCCAATAGATCTTTCACTGGGAGTGCAACTTTGTATTCGTGCCCCTCTCCTGCTGGTCTTTTGCCTGACTTGAGCTAGCACAGGTCTTGTGCATCCTATTCAGCTTCTGTGAATTCATATGTGCAGCTTCCCGTTGTGACCAGAAAACTCTTTTTGTACCCATTACCTACCTCTGGCTCCCTTCCACAATGATCTAAGTGTTGGGAGCATATGGTGTGATATAGGAATTTTATTTAGACCTGAGGAATGCCAGTCTCTTACTTGCTGTACCTTGATCCATTGTGGATCTCTGTTAATTGCCCTCCACTTCAAAAGGAAGCTTCTCTGATAAGTGCTAAGAAATGCTCTAAGCTACAAGCATAACTGTAAGTCCAGTTTCAAACTGCATCCATTTTGCAAAGTAGTAGAAGGAATTTCTATCCATGGCCTATGGCCAGTGTAGGCACAAGTTCTTCATCCCAAGAACAGTGCCAAATACAGGCTTTAACTAAGAAAGTGTTTGGTTACTTGCATCACATTTGTGATATTCCTGCACCAACGGGCATGTCTTACCAGGCCATTTATTGTTGTAGTTTTCAGACTTCACAGCTAAGTAAGACTGTGCTTCTCTTCCTCTTCTGGTGGCATGCATACCACCTTCTGGTACTATGAGAGCTAGCTAGTGGGTATGAAGTTTATTGCTAAGTACAAGTTTGATTTCTCTGTTCTCTACCACTCAGAGTCCAGGGTCTTACTGTCATGCTCGGGAGGGTAACCAAGAACCCTGGCAATAGCTTATACTATTCTGGGATGCATGGGACTTCATTTTTCAATGACTCCGAAAGCTGTAACCTATTCCTGCTACTGGGATGTTTACTTCTTACTATGGTATCTAGGAGACACACTGTTGGCCAGCTATAGGGTAACTTCATTTAGACTCTTTTTATATGTGTTATATGCACATATGGACCTTCTATAATAGTACTTTGCATATAATTTTTTGACCGGTCTTTAGTGTTATCCTTCCCTATATAACTAGTTATGCTAACCCCCATGCCTACCCTCCCAGCCCCCTCTCCAGTTAACCTTTCCTGCTCCTTTCATTCTATGTTCTATTGCTCCTTAATAATTACCTGACCTCTGTGGGTATTCCTAATGGAACACACACATATGAAGACTTAGAGATAACATCCACAAGTGAGAGAAACCATATGGCATTTGTCTCTCTGGGTGTGGATGCTTATTTCCAATCCCATCCATTTACCTGAGACTTTCATAATTTCACTTTTTAGACAGCTCAACAACATTCCATTATTTAAATATACCACATTTATTCTTCATTCATCACTAGTGGATGCAAGGTTTCAATACCCCAATGATAAGTTTCTCCACTGATGCAATAAGCCAGATCAAGTCAAGCTAAAATACTTATTGGGCCAAGCATTCCTGGGTGACCTTTCCAGCCCCGCCCCCAGGTGAGGTGGGGGAAAAGATCAGGAGAAATCATGTGGCTGTCTTTGAGGAGGAGCTTAAATACCCTGTAGGCGTGGTCTTGAGCAGCTGGCAGCTTCCAGAGAGGAACCTGGGCTTCCGGTGGTCTTTCTCAGAAGGTGGGGCTGAGCTGGAGATCCCAGCTTGATGAGGAGGGTCATCTGTCTATGTGTTACTTTCATTGGTTAATAAAGAAACTGCCGGGGGCTGGAGAGATGGCTCAGTGGTTAAGAGAATTGCCTGCTCTTCCAAAGGTCCTGAGTTCAATTCCCAGCAACCACATGGTGGCTCACAACCATCTCTAATGAGGTCTGGTGCCCTCTTCTGGCCTGCAGGCATACACGCAGATAGAACACTGTATACATAATAAATAAATAAATAAATAAAATATTAAAAAAAAATAAAAAAATAAAGAAACTGCCTTGGCTTTTTGATAGGGCAGGATTTAGATAGGTGGAGTAGACAGAACAGAATGCTGGGAGAAAGAAAGCATAGTTGGGCAGACGCTATAGCTCTCCTCTCCAAGATGGACGCAGGTTAAGATCCTTCCCAGTAATCCACCACCTCGTGGTGCTACACACATTAACAGAAATGGGTTAATCAAGATGTGAGAGTTAGCCAGTAAGAAGCTAGAGATAATGGGCCAAGCAGTGTTTAAAAGAATACAATTTGTGTGTTGTTATTTAGGGTGTAAAGCTAGCCGTGCGGGAGCTGGGTGGGAATGCAGCCCACCGCTCCCACTACACCAGCTGAACAGGGGACAGCTAGATCAAATTTCCAATAAAATTCTTCACAGAAGTTGAAAGCGCATTTAAAATTCCATGTGTAAACACAAAAGACCCAGCACAGTTAAAAATGATCCTGAATGACGAAAGCACAGCTGGAAGTATCACTGTTCCAGATTTCAAGTTGTACTGCAGAGTCACAGCAAGAAAATCAACATGCCAGCAGAACGGAGGCCGGGAGGTAAAACAGTGATTTATTCTCAGCTAGGGTTACTATTGCTGTGAAGAAACACCATGACCAAAGCAAGTTGGGGAGGAAAGGGTTTATTCACCTTACACCTTCACACCACAGTTCATCAGCAAAGGAAGTCAGGACAGGAACTCAAGCAGGGCAGGAACCTGGAGGCAGCCACTAATGCAGAGGCCATGGAGGGATGCTGCTTACTGGATTGCTCTCCATGAACTGCTCAGCCTAGTTTCTTATAGAATTCAGGACCCCCGCCTAGACATGGCACAACTCACAATTGGGCTGGATCCTCCCCCCTCAATCTCTAATTAAGAAAATGCCCTACAGACTTGTCCACAGCCTGATCTTACGGAGGCATTTTCTCAATTGAAGCTCTCTCCTTTTGGATAACTCTAGATTGTATGCCAAGTTGACACAAGACTAGTCAAGACCGAGTTCTTAAAAGACAAAATAAAAATGCCTGAAAACCATTTTTTAAAATGCTCAACATCCCTTGCTTTCTGAGAAATGCAAATTGAAACTACTTTGGGACTCTCTCTTACCCCAATCAAAATAACTAAGCTCCCAAAAATGTGGATAAATACTGGCAATGATGTGGGTAAACACACTGTGCCGGCTAGTTTATATCAACTTGACACAAGCTTTGGCTATTTTGGAAAGAGAACCTTAACTGAGAAAATGTCCCCACCAGATTGGCCTGTGGGCAAGGATATGGGGCATTTTTCTTAATCAGTGATTGATGTAGGAAGGCACAGCCCTGGATTGGTGGTCCTGGGTCCTATAAGAAAGCAGGCTGAGCAAACCACAAGGAGCAAGCCAGTAAGCAACATTCCTCCATGGCCTCTGCTTCATTTCCTGTCTCTAGGGTTTGTGCCTTGAGTTCCTACCCTGACTTCCCTTGGTGACAGACTGTTTTCTGGAAGTGTAAGGTGAAATTAACCCTTTCTTTCCCAAGTTGCTTTTGGTCATGCTGTTTCGTCACAGTATAAAAGAGTTACTATGATACTTACTTACTACTGATTGGGGTAAAAACTGGCACAGCCACTGTGTAAATCAATCTGGAGGTTCCTGAGAAAACCTAGAAATGGATCCACCACCTGATCCCACTAGAGCACTGAGCACACAGCCAGAGGAATGTCTTATAGAGGGCTATAGAGGGTAAGTGCCTATTATGTTTATTTCCGCTATGTTCACAATAGCTAGGAAATGTAATGTTTTGCGCTTGACACCTCCACCAGAGACTAAATGGCTGTAACTCTGTGGTTTGTACTCCCTTGGCTGGCTTGTCTGTCTTTATAATTTTGACTCTGTAGTGATTTGAGTCTTATACTGACTGTTATGTTCCCTACTCTACCCCTTTGCAGTTAGGACTGCTTTAGCTTCTTTTGTGCCTCCATACAAATTTGAAAGTTTTCCTGATTAGTTCCTTGAGGAATGTTATAGGAATTTTTAAATAAGATTTAACAAAACACAAATAACTTTATATATATACATATATATTTACTATATTAATTCTGCCAATTTATGAGCTTGAGATGTCTTTCCATCCTCTGCTGTGGGGATCTGAGAAAGCTTTGGGTTAATGTGTAAAGAGCAGATGAAATGCTGAATGCTTGTGCATTTATTGGCATGGGCACAGCCATGCTTCTGACCCGTTAGGAATTGGCTAAGTCCTTCCCCCTCCCCTGAGGTGAGACTCAGAGAGATAACAAAACCTTTCTCTGGTCCTAATGTAAATGTTGGCAGTATATGCAAAAGCTAGCAACCACAGCTTCCTCTCCCATATGTTTATAGCCTGAAACTGCTCATTAACAGACAACTCCTGTTATGGTTTTTGGCTCTTTAAGAGACAAGCCATGCCCACTCCTGGTGACCCCTGCCCTCCTCTCGCCATCTTGATTCTCACTGTCCTCTCTTAGCACACACGTGTTCCCTCTCTCCTGTTCCCTTTCTCTGTCTCTCTCCTCTTCTTCTCTTTCTTTAACCCCTCTAAGTAATAAATATCCGACTCTATTCTGTACAATGTGTCTGTTCATGTGCCTTCTACCCGCTGCCTGCTCACACCCCTGGGCTCGCTGGGACCAGTCTGCCAGGACCAGCCCAGCACTGCATGGCTGGGCCCAGCCCAGCGCCGGCGACTCTCCCAGTCAGTGACCCACTGCTCTGAAACCAGCAGCAGTCTATGCCTGGGACTAGCTGCTCTGTGGGCCCACTGCCTGCCTACTGCCGCTGGGGATCTTGCAGCATTTTTAACAACTCCTATCCATTAGAGTGCACACAGCCTGTGTGTGTGTGTGTGTGTGTGTGTGTGTGTGTGTGTGTGTGTGTGTCATTTCGTCATTTCTTCATTCCCTCACTACCCATTCTCAGGTTTCCAGGATCAAGCCAAATTGGACACAGTACTTGGTCTTTCTCTATTTCCCTCTTTAATGGTCAAATTCATACAGTCTAACTTCAAAAGTACTTGAGTCTTTAACAATTCTAGTGCTGCTTAAAAGTCCAAAGAAAAGGAAGAGGAGGAGAAAATAATCTCAAATCAAAGTCTCATCTGAGACCCAGGGCAATTTCTCTACTGAGCATCTATGAAATCAGAAAGAAGTGACATAATTCTAATAAACAGAATACAGATTTCCATTCCAAAAGGAAAGAGTAGGGCATAGCAAGGGCATACTGGACCAAAGGAAAACTCAAATCTAACTCGGCAAACATTAATCTTGCAGCTCAGTGTCCACGTTTGGCATTTAGACCTAATGGTGGAATCACCTGGTTTCCAAAGGGCTTGGGCAGCCCCAGCCCTCTACCTATGCTACCTTCAGCATGTCCTCTCTCTCTTAAGCCAGCTTCATTCTCTTTGCCTGCACATTTCCTCAGTGCCCATCCCATGGTACTGGCATCTCCAACATTGCAGATTTGTCATTAAAACTTAGGCTTCCTCTTTATGACTTCATGCAGTAGCCTCTTGGAACCTCCATGCAGTGACTCTGGCCCTGCCACACATTGCCTAATCTTGCAGGCTCTATGAAACCATGGCTTCCTCAATACTGTGTCTTTCTTTTTTAACATTTTTTTATTTATTATGTATACAATATTCTGTCTGTGTGTATGCCTGCAGGCCAGAAGAGGGCACCAGACCTTATTACAGATGGTTGTGAGCCACCATGTGGTTGCTGGGAATTGAACTCAGGACCTTTGGAAGAGTAGGCAATTCTCTTAACCGCTGCGCCATCACTCCAGCCTCTACTGTGTCTTTCTTGACTAGAAAATGAGTACCACGTAGACATTGCTCTGGTTCTGCCATCTGATAGGAATAGAACCTGTCCCCCTTAGACTACATTTATATTGGCTTTTATTTGTGGGCCATGGGGAAGCACTTTCCTAAGGGGTTATTTTTGAGCAGGGAGGCTTTCAGTATAATTCCAATTTAGGTGCTCTTCTTTAAATTAATTTACATTAATTATGTAAACGTAGTCTTAGGCAGCTTCACTATTGTCCAAATGCAGTGCTCAGGTTTTCTCTTTGATTATGCTATATATCTGACAATACAAATGCAACTTCTGCACCCCTCTCTGTATATTCCCATCAAATAAAGACCCCCAACCCATGCTTCTACCTCCATCCACTCCCACCAGACTTTCTTCTCCATCTCCAGCCAGAGAACAGAGCCTCTCCCCAACTCAACTCCACTCATTCCCAGGGCACACACCTGATCCCTTCTCTGAGCAGACACAGACAGGCACAGCCAACTACACCTATCCCATTGATCTGAGGAACAACCTCTTCAGCGATAGGGACCACTAGACCCATACCAGCAACTCTACCCACTCCTGTGCCCATGCCAATAATGCACAACCATTCAGCATTTCATCTGCTCTTTACACATGTTTACTTGCCTTTCCAAGTCCCTTTCCACATACACCTTTCAGAGAGCCCGAACCTGAACTGATATCCCTATCCGCCCATGCCCAAATGTCTTTCCCTTATTCCTAGACAGGAATACTAGACTCCCTGATGAACTCCAATTCACACGCCCTCACCTACTCTACCCATCCAAGCTTCATACATCCAGTTCCTTCTCTGGCAAACACTAGACTCACAACATCAACTACATCTACTTCCTAGACATGAGGACTATCCCTTTCCAGGGAAGGGCACTAGACCCACATTAGGAACTCTATCCACCTCCCCACAACTGATCTGAGGACCACACACCCCACACCTGCCTTCTGACTATCCTTCCTGGCCCTCTTCTTTAGGTACACAATCCCAGAACCATATCAGAACCATATCACCAACTCTACCAGTACCCTTTCTTGAACACCCCACCACCACCAGACTGCTAAAGATGACTGTGAGACTCCACTAATTCTACAAAGATTCTGCTCCTTGGCTTAGAAGCCTCACTTAGCTAAAACTGAACTGAGTTTACTCCTGAAGCCCCACTCAAACATCAATACTAAATCAAAGACCTATATTTGGTTAGCCAATGAGCAAGTTGAAATAACAGGAAACAAAACTTCAAACACCATTCAACAAAGGGGAGTCAAATGTTTTATACCAAATCACACAAACACGAATAACCAAAACCAAGTCTCCATCAAAACTGTGTGCTCCATAGAAATGGCCCCTAAGAAAAGTGACTCAGATGATGTCAACACAATGGTTTTAAAGAAAGAATAACAAACATGATGAAAGAACTGAAAGAGACATGGAGAGTGCTGAAATGAAGTCTGTGAGAACAATCAAATGAATGAAATAATACAAAATCCAAGATCTGAAAACAGAATTTAATAAATCTATCAAGTTTTTACAATAGTGAAAAAATAAAACTTTCAGATATTCAAACAAAAACTTCAGAGGAAAACATCCCCAACAGACTGGACATAAGTGGTAGAAAGAATGCCAGGTCTTAATGACAAGGTAGATAAACTGGATCACTCAGTTAAAGACAAGTGTCAAATTCAAAATACCTTGAGAACAGAACATGCATAAAATACCCTAAGAACAGAATATGTAGAACTCTGGGACACTATAAAAAACAACAACAAAAACTGAATAATAAATATAGAAGATGGAGAAGAGACTCAGATCAAAGGTACAGAAAATATTTCAACAAAATCATAGAAGAAAACTTCCCTAATCTAACAAAAGACATGCCTATTGACGTTCAAGAGACACATAGAACACCAAATGGACCAGAAGAAACTCCTTGTGTCACATACTAGTCAGAAGAATGAATGAGTGTAGCAAAGGGCACTGAAAGCAGCAAGAGAGGGTGATCAGATTATAGTCAAAGGACATCCATCAGAATCACAGCAGACACTAGTGCACTGTGGTCTCCGAGTTATAAAAGACTAC
Source organism: Alexandromys fortis (assembly GCF_014885135.2). Lineage (NCBI taxonomy): Eukaryota > Metazoa > Chordata > Mammalia > Rodentia > Cricetidae > Alexandromys > Alexandromys fortis. The sequence goes on from NW_026068120.1 coordinate 1,748,373, forward strand.
AGTGCTCATCCAGACTACAGAAAAACTATCAGCCATAATTGAAGGGGGAAGAAAAGTTTTCACAATTAAAATGGATTTGGGACATGTACAACCCTAAGGCATCTATGCAGAAGATACTGGAGGGATATTGAGGTGAAAAGACAAATAAACAATCCCAGAACACTGAATCAAAAGGAATCTAACAGAACATCATAAAAATAATGAAATGGCACAGATTAATGCCCATTGTTCAATAACAACTCTAAATATTAATGCTCTCAGCTCTGTGATAAAGAGACATAGACTAATGTAAGATAACAAGAGCCATCATTTCACTGCCTCCCAAAATATCCCACAGGCAGAGGTAGACACCACCTTAGGATAAAGGAATGAGAAATTATTCCAAGGAAATGGAACCAAGAAACAATTAGGAGGAGCTATTCTAATATCTGATGAAATCAACCTCAAACCACAACTGATCAGAAGAGAGGAGAGACACTTTCTCCTTGGGAAAGGAGAAACCAAACAAGACATAATAGTCCTAAACATATATGCACCATCTTCATTAAAGAAATGCTTGGAATTAAAACCACAGATCTGCACCAGCACAAGGATGGAGGTGATTCAGTCAAGCAGGAAAAAAGTTAAATAGAAAAGCTCTGGAATTAAATAATGTTCCCGAGTCAAATGGACCTAAGAGATACTTATTTACAGAACATTCCACAAAAAACTAATAAAGAACATACATTTTCAGAGGCCCTTTGAACCTTCTCCAAAATATAGGACACAAAGAAAGTGTGGAGGCCCAAAGAGGCCAAAGGTCAGAGAGTTTGGGACTTGTTTTTAGTTCATTCAGGTTATTGTGCTTCTAACTCAAGCAAGAAGGTCCCACCTATATGTAAATCAGAGTTCTGCTCTCTCAAGGCTATTGTCAACAGGTGTGGCTAGATGCCAGACCTTGTGCTCCTGAAATAGGGAAGTAGTTGGGTCCTACCTAAAACAAAAGTCCAAGGATCCAACTCAGTTCCGGTTCCCTTCAGGGAATAACTTGGGATTCCACCCAGGGAGTGGCTTGCCTACAGAGTGTTTGGTCTAGGGCATGAGTCAGGGGCTAGTAGCCTGTGACTTTCAATCTGTATGTTAATGCAGTCTTTTGTCTTACTCTTCCATTTGGGGGTCAGGGGTATATTAAACTCTTACGTTTGGGGGTCATGGGTATATTAACCAGTTGGAAATTAAACATGGGTGAATTTTCAGTACTCACTGATATTCCCTCCCGACACTATCCTATATGTTTCTGCGTTTTATTATTTTCATTCGCGTCTTCATGTTCTTTACTATGCTTCTAAATTCCCACGCCTCAGCTCTGGAAGAAAGGCATTTTTATCGAGGCTGGCCCCCGACAAGAAAGCCTCAACAAATACAGGAAATCCGAAATCACACCCTGCATTCTACATGACCACCATTCATTAAAGATAATCAACACAAAAGACAGACAGCACATAAATACAGAAAAACTAAACTCTCAAAATTAAGTGAAGGAAAAAGTCAAGAAGGAAATTGAAAATTCATAGAATTGAATGAAAATGAAAATACAACATACAAAATTCTATGATAAACAATTAAAGCAGTCATAACATGGAAATTTATAGCACTATGTGTCTATGTCAAGAAATTTGAGCAATCCCAGATTAATAATGGTTCATCTGAAGTCCCAAGAAAAAGTGGAATAATGAACATTTAAAAAGAGCAGGTAGGAAGAGATGTCCAAGACCAGGAAAAAGAAGAAAAAAGAAAACATTATAAAAACAAAAGCAACAATGAAACAAAGAGTTGATACTCTGAAAATATTAACAGGATCGGCAAACCATTTGCCAAACTGACCAAAAGGAATTCAGAAATTAGCCAAACCCATAAAATTGGAGATGCAAAGAGCAACATTCCATCAGAGGAAATTCAGAAAATTACAAAAGATACTTTAAGAACCTATATTCGGCTGGGTGGTGGCGGTGCACGCCTTTAATCCCAACACTCCGGAGGTAGAGGCAGGCAGATCTCTGTGAGCTCAAAACCTGGACTGTACAGAAAATTCCAGAACAGCCAGGGCTACAAAGAGAAACCCTGTCTTAAACAAACAAACAAACAAACAACCTGTATTCAACTCAATCCTGAAGAGCAGGTGGGCTGGCTGCAGATCTCCACCTCTCTCTTCTCTCCTTCAATGCTAAGGCCTGTTATAGCACAGTAGCAGGCCACCCGCTGTGGTCCCTATCTTCTCCATCCCCATCTCCAGTGGCTCCCAAGAGAGATCTTCCTTAGAGAGATGTCATCCTTTTTTCCCTCCATGCATCCCGTCATTCCAGCCCCCAACTCCAGCAGACACTCCCTGGAAACTGACAGACACTCCTCCCAGGGGAAGAGGTAACCTAACTGCATCTCCACCTCTGCCTTCTCTCCTCCAAATCCAACACCCCTGTGTCACCCCCAACTCTGTAGCAGACCCCCTGTTGTGGCCGCCCCATTCTCTCAGTCCCCACCCCTAGCTGCCCCTGCAGACCTTCTCCATCCTTCCTCCCCAGCATCCTATGATGCCAGCCACAAACTCTAGCAGGCACTCTCTGGAAAACCTCCAGCCAAGACTGCCAGAGAAGCAAGTCGGCCAGTGAAGCGTGTAGGCAAACTTCAGATTTTCACTCTCCCTCTAGTCCTCCAAATCCAGTCCCCAGGTTCACCCCCAGCTCTGAAGCAGACTGCCTCTTGTAGCCTCTCCTTGCTCTCTCTGCCCCCATTCCCAGGTGACTAAGCAGATCCTATTGGAACATCCTCCTATCTTTTCTATAGTGAACCCCCTAAGTGCTCCCCAGTCCATCCCCATTCTAAAGTGCCAACTCTCAATACCTAGAAACACATTCTACCCAGAACTCCCGGGGCCACACCTAACAGAGTCCCAGAAGAATTGCCTACCAGGCCAAACACAACACCACACTCTCCTAATAACCAGAGCGGGCAGCAGAAACAAAGAAACAAAACGCCTACCCACCAAAGACAAGACCAGATATCAGCTTCTAGAATTGCAGTCTTCTCAAAGGCAGATGCCTAGACACCAGTGTAAAAATACAATCAGTAACAGCCAGGACAATCTGCCTCCACTAGAGCCTAGACATCAATGTAAAAACACAATCAGTAACAGCCAGGACAATCTGCCTCTATTAGAGCCCAGGAACCTTATACCACAAGGCCTGAGTATTGTAACATTCCTGAAGCACAAGACAAAGTCCTTAAAACAGCTTTATGAGTATGATAGAGTTCCTTAAAGAAAAAAATGAATAAATCCCTTAAAAAATTTTGAAAACACAAATTAGGAAAGGAAATGAATAAAACAGTTCAATATCTGAAAATGGAGATAGACTCAATAAAGATAACCAAAACTGACAGAAAATTAAAAATAAAAAATTTAGACATTCAAACAGGACCCACAGAGACAAGCCTCACAATCAGAATACCAGAAATAAAAGAGAATCTCAAGCATTGAAAACAAGATAGAAAAAATGGATACCTTGGTCATAAAAATATTAAATCTAAAAAATTGTGCCATAAAACATTCAGGAAATTTGGAGTCTATGAAAAGACTCAATCTAAAAATAATAAGAATAGAGGCAGGAGAAGAAACCCAGGTCAAAGTTGCAGAAAATATTTTCAGCAAAATCATGGAAGAAAATTTCTATAACCTAAAGAAGAAGCTATGTCTCAAGGTTACAAGTAGCATACAAACACCAAATAGAGTCTACCAGAAAAGAAATACCCTTCAGCAAAACATTAAACATAGAGAACAAAGAAAAATATTAAAAGCTACAAGGGGAAAAGACCAAGTAACATAAAAAGGTAGGTGTATTAAAATAACAACTGACTTCTCATGGAGACTCTAAAAGCCAGAAGGAGCTCAACAGATATCCTACTAAAGCTAAGAGACCACAGATGCCATCCCATATTAAAATACCCAGAAAACTTTCAATCACAATAGATGGAGAAAATAATAGATTCCACAATTTAAAAAAGCAAATTTGAGAATTATCTATCTACAAATCCAGGTGTACAAAAGGTGCTACAAGAAAAACTCAAATCTAAAGAGGTTAACCACACACAACAAAAAAATAAAAAAGAAATAATCCCAGATTAGCAAATCAAAAGAGGAAAACACACCACATAGTTAACAAACACACACCACACAACACATACAACACACTCAAACAAACCACACACAACACACGCGTGCACACACACACCACACATACAAAATAACAGGAATCAACAAACACTGCCCAATATCAAAAACATTGTTGATATCTCTCAACATCGATGGTTTCTATTCCCAAATAAAAAGACACAGATGAACAAAATAGATGCAAAAATAGGATCTATCCTTTCTGTTGTATCCAAGAAACACGCTTAAACATTAAGGATAGACATTATTTCAGGATAAAAAGATAGAAAAAGATATTCCAAACAAGTGGACTTATGAAGCAAGCTGCTCTAGGCATTTTAATATCTGACAAAACAGACTTCGATCCAAAATCAATCAGAAGAGATAAGGGAAGACACTATATAACTCATCAAAGGAAAAATTCACCAACATGACATAGTATTCTTAAAATCTATGCACCAAACGCAAGAGCATTCAAGTCTATTAAAGAAACACCAACAGGGCCGGGCGGTGGTGGCGCAGGCCTTTAATCCCAGCACTCGGGAGGCAGAGGCAGGCGGATCTCCGTGAGTTCGAGACCAGCCTGGTCTACAAGAGCTAGTTCCAGGACAGGCTCCAAAGCTCCAGAGAAACCCTGTCTTGANAAAAAAAAAAAAAAAAAAAAAAAAAAGAAACAAGAACACAGCTTAAGTAACATATTGATCCTCACACAATAATAGTAGAGACCTTTACTACCCTTCTGTCTTAGGGTTCGTTTTACTGCTGTGAAGAGACACCATGACCACGACAACTCTTATAAAGGAAAACATGTGATTCGCACTTGCTTACAGTTGCAGAGCTTTAGTCCATTATTGTCTTGCAGGAAGCATGGGAGCATGCAGGCAGGTATGGTGCTGGAGAAGGATCTTAGAGTTGTACATCTAGTTCCACAGGAAGCAGGGACTCGAGCTCTGAGACCTCAAACCCCACCCCCACTAACACACTTCCTACAGCAAGGTCACACCTACTCCAACAAGACCACACCTCTTAAACTGTCCTTCCCCACCAGACAAGATTTGAAGCACCTAAGTCTCTGGGGTCATTCCTATTCAAACCACCAAACTCACTAATGCCAATATGCAGGGCAGGTCATCCAGACAAAAATTAAACAGAAACTCAGGAGTTAACTGGCATCATAAACTAAATGGAACTAACAGGTATTTACAGAATTTCCCTTATGAAATAGATGCAAAAATTCTCAACAAAATACTTGTAAACTGAATTCAAGAACACAACAAAAAGATCATCTACCATGATCAGGCAGGTTTCATCCAAGAGAAGCAGGGAGGGTTCGACATACACAAATAGGTAAATGTAGTCCACCATAAACAAACTGAAAAACAAAACCACAAGACCATCTCATTAGATGCAGAAAAGGCCTTTGACAAAATCCAATATCCCTTTATGATAAAAAAAAACCTGGAGAGATTAGGGATACAAGAAACACAACATAATAAAGGCAGTTTGCAGCAAAGCTAGAGCCAACATCAAATTAAATGCAAAGAAACTCAACACAATTCCACTAAAATTAGGAGCATGACTCCACTGTCTCCATACCTATTCAGTTGAGTAAGAAGTCTTAGCTAGAACAATAATGCAACTCTTTCTTCTAGGTCTCTGCTTCTTCCAGGGTGTCTCAGGCTCCTCTCTGCTAGCTGGCCTGTCTGAGACTGACTCCCTGTGGGCCTTTCTATTTATATAGTCTTGGGAGGGAGGGCGCAGTATATCTGGTCAGTTTCGGGGACTTTCTGAAGCTATTTTGAGTTGTTTACTTTTTGTCTTAGTGAGCTCTCCTGTAGGATAGTATGTTTCAGTCTCAGAGAAACTGCTATCTAACACTCTGGAGTAAAGCTAAATTGATCACAATTTTGTGTCTATAGTCATCAGAGAGAGTGTCTGTAATTTTCCTTGTTATTTTGTCTAGTTTTCAAAACAGAATAAAACTAGCTTCATAGAGAAGAGGTAATACATGAGCAGGGGAGGTCAAGATCATGATGGAGAAGTCTGCAGAAACAGCTGAGCCAAGCTCCTGGGAACTCATGGACTCTAGACCAGAAGCTGTGGAGCCTGCATGGACTGAAGTAGGCGGGAGTGGTGTAGCCTGGTCTATCTGAGAGGCCCCGCAGTAAGATCAGATCTATCCCTGGTGCATTAGCTATCTTGTTGAAGACCATTTCCTATGGTGGGGTACCATGCTCAGCCTTGATGCAGGGGAGAGGGGCTTGGTCCTGCCTCAACATCATATGCCAGACTTTGATGACTCCCATGGGAGTTCTTACCTGTTGGGAGAAGTGAATAAGGGGTGGACTTGGGGGGGGGGGTGGAGGCGAAGGAAAGTGGGAGGAAGGATGGAGGGAAAACTGCAGATGGAATGTAGAATGAAATTAAAAAAAATAAATGAATAACAAATTGTACTAAAAATAAAAGAGAAGAATTTAATAATAGTTCTTCCTTTCCTATTTTATGGTGAGAGGCTAGAAAAGATTTCATTTCTGTGCTGGACCCTTTTGGGACTTTGAACAGTACCCCAGTCCCCAGGAAAAGCTGAAGGTATGGGACCCCTCTTTAAAGGAAGTGTCAGTTAATGGAAAAACCTAAGTTACACAAAGTTGCTGAATGCAGCCCATTCCCCCACCTGTAGTCATACAGAGAATATTGACCACCTAACTTCCCTTATCAGCTGAGTAATAATGAACCAATCAGATAGCATTCCAAACAGTCCCTGCGGTCAGCAGATGTCTGGAGGATGTGACCAGGGACTGTTGCTATCCCCCTTAGATAATAATAGCCTACCAGCAACTAACAGCTGAGCTTTACCTAACCTTTAGCCAATTATGGTATAGGATAAGTAATTTTGTACTCTGAGACTATAACCTTGTGACTGTCTTGTGGTTTTTGTCTTTATAAAGCCATTACTATATCAGCAAGGTCCTTCTCTGTCCATCTGCTGTGCCAGACTGTGAGGCAGAGGACCTTGCTTTTGCATTCGGAAGTGTGGTTCCCTGGTGGTTTTCTTGGGGGTTCAAGGTCTCAGATACAACAATGGAAGTGAGTCGGTGTGGGACAGATAGGACTGTTTTCAGCTGGGAGATTTTTAATTACTGCTTCTATCTCACTGCTTATATAGCTTCTAAAATTTTACCTCCTGTTGGTTACATATTGGTAGGTCATATGCACCTAGAGATTGATTTATTTATTTTATATTCTTTCCAATTAATGGATTTTTTTTGGTTTGGCTTGTTTTCTCAAGACAGGGTCTCTGTGTAACAACACTCCACCTGTCCTGGAACTTGCTCTGTGGACCAGGATGGGTTTGAACTCAGAGATCCTCCTGCCTCTGACACCCAAGTGCTGGAATTAAAGGTGTGAGCCACCATTGCTGCCTGGCAGGAACAAATGTTTTCAAGACAAAACAGTGATTTGCTGAATTTCAATGCTGTCTATCATCATGGCTCCTTTCCTTTTTTAATTTTATAAATTTAACTCTTCTCTCTTTTTAAGTCTAGCTAAAAGTTTACACTCTGTCTTTTCAAAGAATCAAGTTCTTGTTTTGTTGACTTTTTGTATCTCGTGTTTCCCCTGTTTCCCGCGTTTCCTGTTGAAAGATAAAGTGTGGGCTACTCCCAAGGCCAAGTTCTCAGCACAAAGGAGATTTATTTGCCCCAGAGGGATAGAGGGCAGGGAATAAGAGACAAACACAGGAGAAAGAGGATGAGGGAGAAGGGGAAGGGGACAAGGGAAAGGGGCTGGAGTACTTGTCCAGAGAGACAAAGGACTGCCTCTGGATAGAGAGGAGACAGACATGGCACATAGGAAAATGGCAGTTTATAAAAAGAAAGGGTGGGGGAACCCTGTGTTAAGATGAGGCGTTTAATTTTAATTGGGTGCCTTAATTAGATGAGTCAATGGGGGGCTTTTGATTGCTGGATTTCAATATTTGATAGCCAGACCTTGGTAGTCAGTCTCAGGAGAAGGAAGTAGCCAAATAAGGAACTAGATCTTGGTGACTAGTTTTAAGAGTGTACTCTAACAGTTTTTAGCAAGGCAGGTGGAATGGGAAAGAAGGGCAAGGCCTGCCAGAGCTGTTCTTGCCACACTTGAGCTGGGCAGAGCTTAATAATTTCTATCTACTGATACAATATTTGGCTCATCTTCCTGCCGGAGAGTTAAGGTACATCATTAAGATATTTATCTGAAAGCTCTCTGATTTTGTATGTGTGTGGAGACGTGAGAACGCGAGTCAACAGGTGCTGTGCAGAGGACAGAGGGGACTTAGGGGATTTTATTTATTTATTTATTTATTTGTTTGTTTGTTTATTTATTAAAGATTTCTGTCTCTTCCCCACCGCCGCCTCCCATTTCCCTCCCCCTCCCCCAATCAGGTCCCCCTCCCTCGTCAGCCCAAAGAGCAATCAGGGTTCCCCGCCCTGTGGGAAGTCCAAAGACCACCCACCTCCATCCAGATACTAACCTTCATCAGGCGATGAAAGGAGACAGAGACAAAGACCCACATTGGAGCACCGGACTGAAAACTCAAGGTCCAAATCAGTAGAAGGAGAGAGAGCACGAGCAAGGAACTCAGGACCGCGAGGGGTGCACCCACACACTGAGACAATGGGGATGTTCTATCGGGAACTCACCAAGGCCAGCTGGCCTGGGTCTGAAAAAGCCTGGGTTAAAACCGGACTCGCTGGACTTAGGGGATTTTTAAGGTCACTTTCACTGAACCAGAAGCTCACTGTTTAGGCTAGACGGGCTGGTCAGCAAGCTCTAGGGATCTGCTGTATACCTCTGCCCCCCATTGCCAAGCTGAGGTTACAGGCCCTCACAGCCATACTCCTTTGTTTGGTGCTTGGTATCTTCCCTCAAGTCTCCATGTTTGCAGAGCGGATGTCCTCATCCACTGAGTCATCTGCCCAGCCTCTTTGGTTCATTTGTGAAGGAACTTAAAGCTGTAAACTGTCTTCTTAGGCCTGTTTTCTTTCTTTCTTTTTTTAATTTTTTATTTATTTATTTATTTTTTCCATTCAATTATTTACACTTCCTTACCTCCTCCCAATCCCTTCCCGCTCCCCCACACCCCCTCCTCCCTCTCCCACCCTGCTTGAGAGAGAGCAGGGAACCCTGCCCTGTGGTCCAAGGGTTCAAGTCCAAGGCCCTCCCCCTACATCCAGGCCTAGGGAGCCGTGCTTCCATATAGACTAGGGTCCCAAAAAGCCAAAACATGCCATAAAAACAAGTCCCAGTGTCTTTATCAATCGCTTCTCAGTCAGCCCCCATTGTCAGCCACAATCAGAGAGTCTGGTTTGATCCATGCTCATTCAGACCCAGTCAAGCTGGATTTGGTGAGGTCCCATTAGAATAGGCACACTGACTCAGTTGGTGGACGCACCCCACCCGGTCCAGACTTCCTTGCTCCTCTTCTCCCTCCTTCTGCATTTCAATTGGACCTTGGGAGCTCAGTCCGTTCCTCTGATGAGGGTCTCTGTCTCTATCTCCATCCGTCGCCGGACGAAGATTCTATAGTGATATTCGAGATAAATATCAAGTTGATAGTGGGGCAAGGATTAGGGCTGTTTTCATTGTATCTCATAGGTTTGGATTTTGGATTTCCGTTTTTCACGCAAATCTAGGATTTTATCATTCCTTTGTTTGGCCAAAGACCCATTCATCATTCAATTGTTTAATCTCTATGGGTTTGTGTCTACTATAGAATTTCTCTTTTTTTGTTATTTATTTATTTGTTTATTTATTAAAGATTTCTGCCTCCTCTCCACCACCGCCTCCCATTTCCCTCCCCCTCCCCC
>NW_026068120.1:1759631-1775400 GCF_014885135.2 Alexandromys fortis
CTCTCTCTCTCTCTCTCTCTCTCTCTCTCTCTCTCTCTCTCTCTCTCTCTCTCTCTCTGCCTCTCTGCTTTTCTCCCCTTCTCCCTTTCTTTTTCTTATTTTAGGCTAGTATTATTTGGTTTTGCCCTAGGTCCCTGTGCTATCTAGTCTCAGGTTCTCAGTAAGCCAAGCAGTGTGGGGTATGGGTTCCATCTCTTGAAGTACCCTTAAGTCTGATCAGTTATTGGTTAGTTACCCCCACAAGTTTTGTGCCACTACTGCCCTAGCATATCTTGCTGATAGCACACTATTGTAGCTAAAGGGGTGGAGACTGACTTGGTGTTTACGTTTCTCTTTTATAGCATGCAGAGTACCTTCCTGTAACAAAGACACTGGAACTCAGGGGTGAAGGCTCTACATCTTCATGGTCAATGAACTGTTGTAGGTGTTGTCTTCAGCAAAGGGGTCTGGCTGTCAGTTTTTGGAGAGCAACCTATAGCCTTGGCAACAGCCTGAGATGTTTGAGGTTCCTCTGGGGCCCCTTTTGCCAACAGCTCAATTAGATTTAACCCATTCCTGTTACTGAAATCTCCTTTTGGGAGACAAGAGATGGCCAGTTGTGACTCTGTCTCGCCCAATATTTGATGATTTCATTTAGTTACCTGAAGAGGAACACTTAAAAAAAATCCCACACTAGCTCAGAATTGAATATAATAAAAGGTTATTTTTTTAGGGGTAGACTCATGGATCACAGTCCTCTGCTCAAAAGGGGAATCTAGCAGCAGAAGAGAGAGGAAGTGTGTGCTTTACAAGGGCTGGTAACTTAAAGGCTACTGGCTGAAGGATTTTCCTACAGCAGTTGCCTACATATATGCATATATTTTTAAGAAGCTTCTACTGCATTAGGGTTCTATACTAACTATAAAATTCCCCTTAATTTTAGCTGTCTTTTCCTGTATTCCTACCTACTATCTTTATCCAACTCTCCACTTGATCCTCTCATCCCAGACCCCTCATCCATTCATTTCCCTTTCCTAATGAGATCTATCTGTTCCCTCTAGTCCCTTACTCTTTATTGCCCTCTATGGTTCTATGGATTACAGCTTGTTTATCACTAAATTAACAGCTAATTTCCACATATAAGCAAACACATACCATATTTATCTTCCAGGGTCTGGGATACCACACTCAGGATGATTTTATTCTAGTTCCATCCGTTTGCCTCCAAATTTCATGCTGTCATTTTTAAACAGCTAAATAATAATATATTGTGTAAATGTACCACATTTTCTTTACTTATTCATCTGGTGAGGGCCATATAGGTTACTTCCAACCTCTGGTTCTTATGAAGAGAGCTTCAATAAACATGGTTGAGAAAGTATTTCTGTGATAGGATGAAATATCCTTTGGCTATGTGCTCAAGAGTGGCATGATTGTGTCTTGAGGCAGATGGGCTTCCATCTTTCTGAGGAAGCACCATATTGATTTCCTAGTGACTGTATTAGTTTCCACCTCAACCAGCAGTAGATGAATGAGTATTCCTCTTACTCCACACCTGTATCATTTGAGTGGTCACTTGTTTTGTTGATCTTAGCTATGCTGACACCTGTAGGATGAAATCTCAAAAAGTTTTGATTTTTGTTTCTATGATGGCTAAGGGTACTGAACATTTCTTTAAGTGTTTCTCAGGCCTTTGTGATTCTTCTCTTGAGAACTTTCTGTTTAGATCTGCATTCCATTTTTAATTGTGTTATTTGTTTCCCTGATATCTAAATTCTTGAGTTCTTTATGTATCTTGGATGTTGGTCCTCTATCAGATGTTGTAGTTGGTAAAAATCTTATCCTATTTTGTAGGTGGCTGCTTTATTCTAATTTATTTATTTATTTATTTATTTATTTATTTATTTATTTATTTATTGAGACAGGGTTTCTCTGTGGTTTTGGAGCCTGTCCTGGAACTAGCTCTTGTAGACCAGGCTGGTCTCGAACTCACAGAGATTCTCCTGCCTCTGCCTCCTGAGTGCTGGGACTAAAGGTGTGCGCCACCACCGCCCAGCTGGCTGCTTTATTCTAATGATGGTGTCCTTCGCTGTATAGAAGCCTCTCAGTTTCATGAGGTCCCTTTTATTATTTGCTGATCTTAGTGCCTGTGCTATCAGTGTTCTGTTCGGGAAGTTGACTCCTGTGCCAATAATTTCAAGGTTATTCCCCACTTTCTATTCTAACATCTTCGGTGTATCGAGTTTTAAGCTGAGATCTTTGATCCAGTAAGAGTTGGGTTTTGAGCAGAGTGGCACGTATGGATCTATTTGGGTTCTTTTATACAAAACTGTTCAGCTTGACCAGCACCATTTGCTGAAGCTGGTACCCTTTCTCCACTGTGTATTTCTGGCTTCTTTATAAAAAAATCAGTTGCCCATGTGTGTGTAGACTTATGTCTGCAATTTCAGGTCTGTTCTATTGATTGTTTTGTGCCAATACTGTGCTGTTTTTATTAGTATAGCTTTATAGTACAACTCGCAGTCAGGGATGGTTATGCCTCCAGCAGTTCTTTTATTATTCAGGACTGTTTTAGCTATCTGGAGCTTTGTGTTTCCATATGAAGCTGAGAATGGTCCTTTCATAATATGAGAAGAATTGTGTTGGAATTTTAATAGGGACTGCATTAAATCTGGAGATTGCTTTTGGTAGGATAGCTATTCTTACTACGTTAAGCCTATTGATCAATGAGCATGGGAGATCTTTCCATCTTCTGATATCTTTTTCAATTTCTTTTTTCAAACACTTGAAGCTTTATAGTGCAAGTCTTTCACTTGATTCATTAATGTTTTATATTCTTGGAAGCTATTTTGAAAGGTGCTCTTCCCTGATTTCATTCTCAGTCCATTGGTCATTTGCATATAGAAGGTCTACTGATTTTTGTGAGTTGTGTATCCAGCTACTTCATTCCAAGTGTTTATCAGCGGTAGGAGTTTGCAAGTGGAATTTTTAGGGTCACTTATGTATACTATCATATCATCTGGAAATAAAGATACATTTATTTATTTATTTATTTATTTATTTATTTATTTATTTATAACTTGTAACACCTTGATCTCTTTCAGTTGCCTTATTGTTCTAGCTAAGACTTCAATTACTCAACTGAATGGGTATGGAGAAAGTTCACAACCTTGTTATGCTTCCAATTTTAGTGGAATTGTTTTGAGTTTCTTTCTCTTTACTTTCCTTTTACAGATTTGCTGTAAACTGCCTTTATTATGTTATGTTTCTTGTATCCCTAATCTCTATGACTTGTTTTTTTTTTTTTATCACGAAAGGATATTGGGTTTTGTCAAAGGCCTTTTCTGCATCTAATGAGATGACCTTGTGGTTTTTGTTTTTCAGTTTGTTTATGGTGAATTGTATTTATCTATTTGTTTATGTTGAACCCTTCCTTCAGCTCTTGGATAAAGCCTACCTGATCATGGTAGATAATCTTTTTGATATGTTCTTGAATTCGATTTGTAAGTATTTTATTGAGAATTTTTGAATATATGTTTATACATGAAATTGATGTGTAATTCTATTTTTTTGGTTGGGTCTTTATGTGGTTTGGGTATCAGTATAACTGTGGCCCTATAAAACAAATTGGACAATATTCCTTCTGTGTCTATTTTATGGAATAATTTAAGGAGTTTTATATCTTTTCTTTGAAAGTCTGGTAGATGGATCTAAGGCCATCTATCCTTGGACTTTTTTGGTTGGCAGACTTATAGTGATTGTTTCTATTTTACTAGAGGTTTTAGATCTGTTTAAATTGCTTATCTCATCTTGATTTAATTGTAATAAGTGGTATGTATCAAAAAATTATCCATTTCTTCTATATTTTCCAATTAGGTTTTTAAAGTATGTCCTTATGATTCTCTGGATTTCCTCAGCATCTGTTCTTATGTCACCCTTTTCATTTCTAATGTTGTTGGTTTTGATATTCTGCCTCTGCCTTCTTGTTAATTTTAATAGGGGTTTGCCTATCTTATTGATCTTCTGAAAAAACCAACTTCTTCGTATTGTTTTTGCTTTGTCGTTGTTAGTTTGTTGTAGGAATTTAGCAGTCACTGGACCTAGTGTAGACATTCAGAGTGAATAGTTGTTTTCTAAAAAGTATCATTTTGGCAAACAGCAAGGAATCTTTGTAGAGAACAGTGATTGCTTTCTGTCATTTGTAGAATTTCTTGTTTGGTCACAAGATGCCTCTGGCACATTTGAGATTATTGTTTATTGCAAGTGATACACAATAAAGAACTGAAGTCATGAGGACATGTGATACTTTTTTTTAGGAGACATACAGATTAGATTAGGTACCTTGGTATGAGGAAATACTTTATCCAAACACCAACTTAGTGTAACAATCAATAAATATGCCTTTGTATGGCTGTTCAGAGTTCAGTCCATTACAGGCCTTAAGATTTCATCTTGAAGTGACCTCTTTCTTTGACCAACCAACAAATGAAACACCCCAACATTTGCTTACTTCTATTTTACCGACTTCAGTCATGAGGTTGATTATTTCTTGCTGTCTACACCTTTGGAGTGTAATTTCTTCTTTTTGTAGTAAGCTTTTAGGTGTTCTGTTTAGTTACCAATATGAGGTCTCTCCATTTTTTTTTTTAATGTAAGCACTTAGTGCTATGAACTTGCCTCTTAGAACACACCCTTCATTGTGTCCCACACATTTGGGTATGTTGTATATTCACTTTTATTCTAGAAAGTCTTTGAGTTCTTTCTTAACTTCTGTCTTAACTCATGTTTTTGTTGTTGTTCATTAAAGAGTTGTTCATTTTCCTTGAGTTTGTGAGGTTTCTGTTGTTTATGTTGTTGAAATCCAGCTTTAATTCTTGGTAGTTAGATAGGATGCAGGATGTTGTTTTGACTCTTGTATCTCATGAGACTTGCTTTTGTGACTGAGTATGTGATCAGTTTTGGAGAAAGTTCCATGAGATGCTAAGAAGGTATATTCTTTTGTGTTTATGTGCAATGTTCTGTTTTTGTTGTATCTATTTTATTTATAATATCTGTTAGCTCTAGTATTTTGTGTTCAGTTTTTGTCTGGATGACTTGTCCTTTGGTGAGAGTAGGGTATTGAAGTCTCCCACTATCAGTATGTAAGGGTCAATATGTGATTTAACTGCAGTTGTGTTTCTTTTAAAAACCTGTGTGCCCTTGTGTTTGGGGCACAGATGGTAAGAACTGAAATGTCATCTGGATGGTTTTTTTCCTTTGATGAGTATTTAGTGTTCTCTTTCTCTTCCAATTAGTTTTGGTTTGAAGTCTGTTTGGTCAGACGTTAAAATGGCTTCATCAGCTTATTTTTTAAGTCCATTTGCGTGGAATATCTTTTTACAACCCTTTACTCTGAGGTGAAGTCTGTCCTTGACATGAAGGTATGTTTCTTGAATGCAGCAGAAGGATGGATCCTGTTTACACATACATTCTGTCAGACTTTTTATTTGGGAATTGTGACTGTAGAAATTAAGAGATATCAATGACCAATAAGTGTTGATTTCTGTTATGTTGCTGTTGTTGTTGTGTATGTGTGTGTCTGTGCAAGTGCACGATCTTTCCTTCTTTTGATTTGACTGCTCCGAAATTATCTATCCCCTGTGTTTTCTTGTATGTAGCTAACATATTTATGTTGGAATTTACCTTCTAGCAACTTCTGTAGGGCTGGATTTGTAGATAAATAGTTTGAATTTGGTTTGATCATGGAATGTTGTATTTTATCCATCTATGGTGATTGAAAGTTTTCTGGGTACACGGGTCTGGGCTGGAATCTGTGGTCTCCTAGAGCTTGCAGCTATTCAGACCTTTCTGACTTTTCAAGTTTTCATTGAGGTTAGATGTAATTCTAATAGGTCTGCCTTTATGTTACTTGGTCTTTCTCCCTTGCAGTTTTTAATATTCTTTCTTTTTTTTCTGTAAATTTATATTATTATGTGTCAAGGGAAATTTCTTTTCTGGTTCAGTCTATTTGGTATACTGTATGTCTTTTGTACTTTGTTAGGCACCTCCTTTATATTAGGGAAATTTTCTTCTATGATTTTGTTGAAAATATTTTCTGTGCCTTTGATTTGTGTCTCTTCTTCCTCTATTCCTGTTAGTTTTAGATTTGGTCTTATAGTATCCTAGATTTTCTGTGATCTTTTGTGCCAAGAGATATTTATATTTAACATTTTCTTTGGCTGATGTATCCATTTCTTCTATCATGTCTTCCGTGTCTGAGATTCTCTCTTTCATCTCATGTATCCCTTTGGTGATGCTTGCCTCTGAGGTTTCTGTTTCAGTTCCTAAAGTCTTCATTTCCAGATTTCCCTCAGTTTGGGTTTTTTATTGATTCTATTTCTATTTTTAGGTCTTGATTTGTTTTAATAATTTTCTTCCACTATGGTTTGTATTTTCATAATTTTTAAATGGGACTTAAACTTTTTCTCTTTAAGGACTTCTATCATATACATAAAGGCTGTTTTAAGGTCTTTCTTTTGTGCTTCAGTTATATTGGACTGTTGAGAGCCTGCCTTGGTAGTGTTGTTTGGTTCTAATGGAGGCATATTGACCTGTTTGTTATTGTGTTTTTACAGTGGCTTCTAGGCATCTGGGAGACTGCAATTCTAGGTGTTTGATGTCTGGTTTTATTTTTGTTGGGTGGGTGTTTTGTTCTTTGGTTTCTGTTTCCTCTTTGGTTTCTAGGAGACCGTGGTGGCTGTGTGTTGCCCATAGGAAAATCTTCTGGAGTCCTGATAGGTCTGACCACTGGGAGTTCCAGATAAAATGTATTTCTGCATTTTTGGAGCTGAGACTTAGGAATGTGTATGGGCTTGGGTTGGTGCAAGAAATAGAAAAGGTGGGTGTTCAATCACGGATCTGTTTGTTGATTTTAATCATATTTAAGCACAGCACAATTTTAGAGAATTAGTTTTCTAATGACAATTAACTCAGTCCCATGAGCATAGCAAACTTAAGACATGTTTACAAAGTACATTTGCCTTCTCTCAAAAAGATGGGTACTGTTGACTCATAAGCAGTGCTCAAGATTTAGGGTCTAGAGAGAATGACTGATCTAAAGATAATGCTTATCAGAGTCAGGATTGGCCTGGCCCAAAGATGACATAGAAGTCACTTAGACTGTTGTAAAGTACAAGTGCCATCTCTCACCTGGTTGGATTCTGTGGCCTAGAAGCAACGGTCAAGATTTAGGGGACAGTGTCTGGGATAAACTGACTTAAGTTCTAGGTCATAAGGGTGAGCCTGGCTCTCCAGTTAGCAGAGGATCCCCAGGTTGTAAGCTGTGTCCTTTCCCAGTGTTGTGTAAGAAGAGCAGGCGACATCTTCCTTTGAAGAGGTAAGCATGCCTGTTTAGCTTCCCTGGTTTCTCCAGTGCTTACCTGTGTGACAGGAACCTCTTGTCCTCTCCACAGAGGGTGTGGTTTGTGGACTCCGGGCAGTTCTTTTTCCTCTGTTCTTCCTATCTCTGGGATTAGAGAGAGTGACTATCTTTTGCCTGGGCAGGCAGCAGCCGATTCTATTTTCCAAACTTGTGGCCAGACATTGCAATTCTGTGTCTCCATTCCTCTAAACACCAACTGCAAACTCCCTCGTCCTCTGTGGAGAGTCTAGACTTTCCCTGCTAAGAGCCTTGCTGAGGGTTCCTGTTGTACAGAGCCCTTCATAGTCCTGCAGACCATCTCAGCATGCATCACCAGACACTTGGGTTTACCAGAGTGGACGATGCAGGGAAGGGCCTTTGTCTCTGTAGTGCTGTCTCTCTGAAATGATTTGCATGCTACCTCAAAGTCTAGTGCAGATTTCCTCGGGCTCTGCCTTTAGCTTGGTTCCTACTCTCTGCAGCTGGGCTCATCCTGCAGCCATAGCTAAGCCCTCCACTCACTCAAAGCATTCCCACCCTCTCTGTTCTGTTTTAAAGTCTTTCCTCCCCTCCCTGCTGCTCATTTCCCCTGCTCTTATCTTTCCTCTCCTTCTCTCCAGCTCTACGCTCTCTCCTACTGAAGCTACAATACCGTCCACAGTTGCCCAGCTCACAGAACAACTGCTTTCCAAACTGTCAGCTTTCTTCCCCAGAGAATCCAACAGTGTGCGAGTATCATCTGCCTTCTGTGCCGCAAACACCGTGTCAGCAATCTGCATGCTCAACATGGGCAAAAGTAGCGCATTTTGAATAATTTTGTTTACATTTTCTATTTGCTTGAAACATACCTACAATATTTTTTGCTGTTTATATAATCATCTAAGTTCTTCTTAAGTATTTAATCAAATCAAGGTTCCATTGCCCATGCACGGTGCCCCGTGAGAGCTCACCCAAATCCTAACCAGACAGTGGAGTCCTCTCAGCTGTGCCCCCTTGCTCTGTTAGCAGACAGTTCTTCTCTAGGTCTTCCTGTCCCCCAAACTGATGTTTTCTTCTTCTTCACTGTCGCAGCTTCAGCAGGACATGTTTGCACATAATTAATTACACGTTGCGCCTGATTCCACTCTTCACTATTGCTGGAGTTTACTCCCAGTGCGTTCCTCACTCTTCCTATGAGGTGTGAAGTATCTTTATCAGAGAGACAGGGATGATGTCAGAACGGGGAAATATGTATTATAATGGTTAATAACCCAGAAAGTGGAGAATTACATGAAACTGAAAGATTGAGAGGAAGAAGTGGGTGAGTTTATCTATGCCAGGCTGTTACTGCTTTTGTTCTGTTAGTAAAATAACTCAGAGGAAAAGTAAGCATACATAACCGACTTTATTATTTTCATTAATATGTGAACAACCCACAAACAGATACTAGTGGGTTTAAAACTGAGCTGAATTTAAATGTTGGATGAGTCACTCAAAATAAGATTAACTGGTTTTATTGAGTTGTATAATGGGCTACAGCTTAAACAAGACCCTCTTCAAATATTTCTACCAAAGCATTCACATATTCTTGAAATGAACTGCTATGTATAGTGTAAAAAAACTTCTCAAGAAATCTCATTTTTAAAAAAATCTCAGCTCTCTGTGGGCCTCTAACAAAATGCATGCTTTCAGTTTTGTTGCCCTGTAATAAACAATAATAATTAGTGTTGTTCTCGGGACACAGTCTAGAGATAGTCTGAGAGGTCAAATTGCAAGACCAGGAGCCAGAGAAAGTCTCTTCCCTGAAGGATCACAGATATTCTTGAGGACCTGGAGTTTGGGAACATGTCTCAGGTGCTGTTGTCAAGCTGCGTCTTAGCTGATGATAATGTTGCTGTCTGATCCCAGTGACTGTGGCTGACTTCCTGGAGAACCTGATGGCTAACAGACACCGAGATCCTTGTCTCAGATTTTAAACATTAGATGGTTGGATACTCAGATGCAGCTATGGGCTGGATGAGGGAAGGGCACAGCAGAAGAGTGTTAGGGACTTCATGTTTGGCACTCAAGGAATGTTGGGCTTTACATGTTATCTTAGGGTTTGTCACAGACTATTGCTGTGAAGAGACACCATAACCATGGCAACTCTTATAAGGAAACCATTTAATTGAGAGGGGTCAATTACAGTTTCAGAGGTTCAGTCCTTTATCATCATGGCAGGGAGCATGTTAGCATGCAAGCAGAAGTGGGGTCCAATTGCATCAAACTACCACATTCTTTTCCCTGGTCCCTATAAGCTTCTAACAATATTGTAATGCACAATTCATTTAGTCCAACTTCAAAAGTCCCCATAGTCTCTCACAGTCTCAACAATGTTTTAAGGTCCAAAGTTGAAAGTCTCTTCTGAGATTCATGCAATCTCTTAATTGTAATCCCCTGTAAAAATTAAAAAAGAATTACATACCTCCAACATATAATGACACAGAATATACATCATCATTCTAAAATATATGGAAGGGAGCATAGGGAGGAAATACTGGACCAAAGCAGGACCAAAACCCAGTTGTGCAAACTCCAACTCTCTATCTCCATGTCTGATGTCAAAGCACTCTTCAGATCTCCAGTTCTGTTCAGCTTTCTTGACTGCAACACACTTTCCCTTGTGCTTGTTCCACTCCCAGTTAGCAGCTCTCCTCGGCAGGTATCCCACAATTCCGGCTTCTCTAACACTTAGGTTCTCCAAGGCAATCCAGGCTTCAACTTCACAGCTTCAATAAAATGTATGTCTTGGGACTTTAAAACACAAATTACAGAATTTTTTTTTTTTCTGCTTCAAAAGGCTTTATTTTTACTTGGTCCAAGACTTGAGAGGGGCTCCAGGGCGTTACAAAGCTGCCTAGTGGCTTCTTGAGAGGTTCGGGTGAAGGTCCTGAGCCGGCTGGTGCAGAGCAGAGGCGGGAGCCCCTAGGAAGGAGAGGCCTCCTAGTCATGCTTGAGAGTGAGCCGCTCAAAGAGGTACTCGCCCAGAGATGCCTGGGGCCCAGCAGCCAACCTGCGGAGGTTGGTCAGGTGGTTGCCCATCTTCTTGATGACCTTCACCTCCTTATCCAGGAAGTGGTTTTCAAGGAAGTCACAGAGATGAGGATCTGTGCGGGCAGAGCCCAGGGAATGAAGATCCAAGAGGGCCTGGTTCAAGTTCTTCTCCAAGGCCAGGGCAGCTTCCATGGCCTCCTGGGTTTTACCCCACTCATCTTGAGGTGGCTTCTGCACATCCTGAAAGAGTGCACGGCCTCCGCGATCGTTCTGCAACTTGAGGAGACGCTCGGCGCCCTCGCGCTTCTCCTCGGCCAATTCGCGGAAAAAGTGGCCTACACCCTCCAGAGTCACGTCATCCCGGTCAAAATAGTAGCCCAGCGAGAGGTAGGTGTAAGAGGCCCGCAGGTGCAGGTTGACCAGGCGGTTCACGGCAGCCTCCACTTCGGTGGAATAATTCTGACGAATCTGGGAGGTCATGGTTGAGACGCAGTCTAGAGCTACCCGCAAAGAGACGGTGCTGGCTGGTCCTGGGAGCTGAAGGCGGCGAGGTGATGGTCCCGGAGGCTGCAGCTGCAGATGAGGAGCGGTGGAAGCTAACAAAGGGAGGCCCCGGGTCTGTTCCGTCCAAACACTGTTGAAGCAAGACATAGATCCACGGGATCTCCGAAGGCTGCTCCAGAAATGTATTTTTTAAAGTGCAAAAGGTATTGAACACAATTTATTTGCAATTCCGGAATGAGAATGAATTAATATTTTCCCTTTGTACAGGGATGAACACCAATTTTTCAGTTTAATTTTTGTCAGTTACAGGAAGAATGTTTTTATTCAATTACATTATATATGAAAAAAATGCACCTTAACTTCAGATTAAATGTATTTTATGTGTACAGAATTTGAAAATGAGTGTTAAGACTAAGACTTAAATGAAGAACAGATAATTGAAGTTTGTAAAAGTAAAAACTTCTATAAATCTACACAAGATTCTGCAAAGAAAGAGATACAGTCTCGTAGGAAGTAGCATTTCCATATGATACAGATGAAAGAAACCTCATCAATTACAAATCTGATAATGAGTAGACAAAATGTTACGCCCAACAGCCAGGACCTGGATTCTGGAGATATCTTGGTAGTATCCTACAGACTGTCTATGGCACACCCAAGGCACCACAGGACTGAAAAAAATCCCCTTCAGGAAATGTCTGAGCTGCAACTGGGAAGCAATGTTGAATGGTTTGAGATTCTGCATGTTGAAGAATAAGTCATAGCAACAGAGGCCACCACAATGTCAAACCACGAAAGAGTAGATTTCAGTGTAACTCTGATGTGGTACTGGCGATTGGGCCATCTTTGAAGGACCATGGTCATGTATGCTGCCATACTAGAGTAGCATTGAGCATCATGGTATGCTGTCCAGTGACTGCAACTGAAGACTCAGAGATTCTGCCCTTAACTGGCTCATCAGATACATGGTCCAGATCATTGTAATTCTGCTCTCCCCCACAGTTTAGGGATTTCATGAGATAAAGACTAAAAAACTATATCCTGATCCCTCTTACTGGTTACAATGAATAATTAATTATCAGGTTAATGTAGAATATAGTTGGTAGTGATTTGAGTAAACGTTTTCTTCTGTGTTCATTAATGAGATTGTCTTGTAATGTAATGGTCCTTTATTGTTGAAGAATACAGACTGAAGTGACCCATGTAATTTACTTCCTTGGGAGGCAACCAAAAGTTGTCTTCTCAAAAGGCCTCCAGCCTGCTCATCTGGGGCTAGAAGTATGATGGATACCAGAAGCAGACCTGAAAACTGCCTGTCTGCTGCAGCTGACAAGGAGCTAGTAGGCCTGGCTTGTGAAGGCCCAGAAGTTGGAGAGTCCCTTAAAGACTCTATCAGGGCTGTGATCAGATGTGGCTGAAGAATCAGCTAATTCTAAGAAGAAACCAGACCCAAACTGATGTGAAACCTTTGCCTTACTGGGACAATAGATCCTGGTGAGCTGGGGCTGAAGACTCAGTTGTGTCTAATAAGAGACCAGTGTCATTGAGTTGAATCTTCTGGGAATGATTTCTTTAGGGTCAATATACAAAGGCTGTGGTCCAGAGAGGCCAAAGCTCCATCTTGTGCTGTCAGCCTAAGTTAGTAATGTATAAGTCCCTCACCTGGTACTGACTTGGGTGGCATAACAGCTACAGGAAATGGCAGGACTGTGGGATAACCTCCAAGGACAGCAGCAGCTGTGTTGTGGAGCTGAGTTGAGCCTATGAGATGAACTATGTGTGCTGTGGGGGCAGAGCTTGAGAAACAGCCCTTTGGAGCCCAGATGATTGTGAATAGGCCCCGGACATTGGACACTGATCTATTTTTCTGGTTATAAGTGTGCCCTGATTCTTTTTTCTTGGTGTAGTGATATTTCATAAATAAAGCTTGCCTGAAGATCAGAAAGTAAAACAGTCTGACTGGTCAGCCTTACAGACCAGTGGTAACACACATCTTTAATCCCAGTAGCCATGCTAGTTTGCCATAGAAACTGGGTGGTATATCCCTTTAATCACAGTGGTGCAGGCGTTTAATCCCAGAACTAGAGAGGATTATAGAACGGGAGGAGACAGCTCTCAGTCTCAGTCTCATTCTGAGATTCCTGGAGGCAGGATCGCATTTTCAGACTGAGGTGGAGATAAGAGCCAGTGGCTGACTGCTTTGCTTTTCGGATCTTCAGGTTGAACACCAATTTCTGTCTCGGAGTTTTTACTAATTGTCTATTGACAGAGATTAGTAGCAATTATCCCAAAAGTGATAGACTTAACCTTATAAAGAGAACTACTTGGATTCCTTCCCTAATTGTGTGTGATTCACCAATAACTGGAGCCCATACATTTTATACTGATGCAAATAAATCAGGAAAGGCATGTTACAAATCAGAAGAATTAAGTAAGGTGGAACAAAGCCCTTATAATTCTGTTCAGAAGGCAGAGTTATATTATATTCTCATGGTACTAAGGGCTTTTAAAGAACCTCTCAATATAGTTACTGATTTGCAATATGCAGAAGGAGTTGTCTTGCATATTGAAACCACCGAATTTATAGCAGATGATACAGACTTAATTAGTCTTTCACATTCAAGACATAATCAGGAATAGGCTTTGTCCTATGTACATAACACACATCCCAACCCATACAGTCTGCCAGGTTCTCTAGTACAAGGTAATAACAGAAATTGATCGATTTTTGATTGGAAGCATGCTAAGGGCCTCAGAATTTCATGAAAAACATCATGTCAATAGCAAAGGTTTAAAGAAAGAACTTCTTATTACATGACAACAAGCTAAGGAGATTATAAAGAGGAGTCCTACTTGTTCCTTCTAAAACCAGATACCGTTACCTGCAGGGAGTAACCCAAAAGGTACTCAAAGGATTGAGATCTGGATGTGTTCCACTTTATGGCATTTGGAAAATTAAAATATGTACACCACACCATTGACACTTTTTCAGGTTTTCAATGGGCAACTGTTTTTGGCTCAGAAAAGGCTGATTCAATAATCATGCATTTATTAGAAGTTATGGTCATCATGGGTATTCCTGCACAAATAAAGACAGACAATGATCTAGCATATGTACCTAAGGAAATGAAACAGATTTTTGCTTGTTATAATATAAAGCACATTACACATATACCAAATAATCCTACAGGTCAGGCAGTTATAGTTATAAATATGTAGAACTGGTTTTGGAGTTGGACAGTGGCTATCCTTCTCTAAATCCAAGCATGTTGTTTAATGAAACATTCAGAGTTTTTGTCTCATGTCAGGTGCCATCTGGTATGGGACATAAAGAAGAAAGAATTTAGGAAATTTTTTACTTTCGTCATGCCTATTTTGTCTATATCATATTTTTCATTGAATATATGTCTATATGAATAATGTTTAAGTTTTCCACAATGAACAGTAGATTTTCCTATAGATCCTTTTCCTGCAGTAATCTTTGAAGTTATCAGGAAGAAAATGGGGCTCCACAGCAACGACCCCACCTGGTTGAGATGGCAGTTGAGATGATGCTGATAGTGCTACTACAAGACTGGTTGTTGGGTACCAACTGCTGAAATGGTACACCTTCTCATAACCTTCTGGCCAGAACTCCAAATAAGAACTTTAGAGAAACTCTATCGGCTACTCAGAAATCATTTGCAATTATACTATCCAGTAATCTTGAAACTTAACCATCGCTTTACTTTTACAGGATCCCATAGAAAGAACATCACTCCCATGACAGCTGGAAGCATTTCTAGAAGACAACATCCCCTCTCACATTCTGTGAGAGTTGTAACTGGAAACTTTTGGAGCTGGCTTGGGTTATTTGACTTGTGTCCTCCCCCCCCCCTTTTCACTAACACTGCTCCCCACTGATGGACTGGATACATCCATCCAGTGGGCTGGGGAAAGAGAGCAGGAAGAGGCCAACTCCAACCAAAGACTTCTCTATTTCTCTTCCTCCATTTCATGCAGATGGGACAAACCTTCCTTAAAGGTCACACTTCTCATCTGCCATCTTAGACTCTGGACAGAATCAGATTGCTGGACTCTTGGCAACCCTGGCTTCCTTTTGTCTGGGGAAACAGTCCCAGTATTCCGAACACTGTTTCCCTTGAGGAATTCAGATTCACCTGGATAAGCAGGTCTTCCTTGTTGGGCTCCAGAGAGTCTGTGGTTCCTTTCTCCAGCACAAACCCTGACCCACATATGGCATGGAACTTCAGAAAACTGCAGGCATGAGATAAGGCCGCCAAAAGATCAACAGAAGACCACGAGGGCAGAGGAGTGCTGAGGAACTCAAGTAAGGAGTCAGAGATACAGTTTGCTCGAGCTCTGCTTGCAATGATATATTCAAGCAGCAGTGGGAAAAATAAAAAATTGTGTATTGTTGAAGTGAGCCCAGAATCCTGTCTCTTTCTACCAATGCCCTTCTTTCCAGGTCCCTGAAGCCAAAGCAGCTTTGGTTCTACAAAAGAGTGCATGAACCTGGGAACACACTAGCTCACAACTGATAAATACTCATAGTATGAGGAAATCTGAGAGTGTCCAGAAGCATTATTTCTCCTTACTGAGTAGTGTTGGGGCTAAGGGAAATTAAAATTAATAAAGACAATTTAGATCAATGTTTAGACACTAATATTGAGCCTAAATCCATGGTTTTCAGAAGGCGAAACATTAGCTTCTGAGACTTGACAGAGAATAGGAAGAATCATAAAATGAAAACTTGAGCAAGCTGAACCAATTCTTTTTTTTTTTATTGAGAATAAGAAAAAAAAAGTTTCCGCCTCCTCCCAGCCTCCCATTTCCCTCCCCCTCCCCCCACTCTTCTCCCCCTCCCCCCTCTCT
>NW_026068120.1:1775422-1815169 GCF_014885135.2 Alexandromys fortis
TCCAAAGAGCAGTCATGGTTCCCTGCCCTGTGGAAAGTCCAAGGTCCTCCCCCCTCCATCCATGTCTAGGAAGGTGAACATCCCAACTGGCTAGGCTCCCATCAAGCCAGAACATGAAGTAGGATCAAAACCCCTTGCCATTGACCTTGGCTTCTCATCAGTCCTCATTGTTCGCCGTGATGAGAGAGTCCGGTTTTATCCCATGCTGTTTCAGTCACAGTCCAGCTGGCTTTGGTGAGCTCCCAATAGGCTGAACCAATTCTTGTAAAATTCTTTTGTATTTGGAGTGCTGGTGATGTTGTCTTGGAGG
The DNA here is from genome assembly GCF_014885135.2 of Alexandromys fortis. Taxonomy (NCBI): domain Eukaryota; kingdom Metazoa; phylum Chordata; class Mammalia; order Rodentia; family Cricetidae; genus Alexandromys; species Alexandromys fortis. The sequence continues at coordinate 1,775,733 of NW_026068120.1, forward strand.
ACCTATAAGACAAGCACCTCTAAGTCTCCCTCCGTGGCCAGAAAACTGCTGGGGAAATTCAAATTTCTTGTCCTCCCTCAACAGTCACCATATGAAGACTTTAGTCCCGATTATAGTAATTTAAGATTAAAAAAGAAATATTTTTAAAGTATAGAAAGTGCTAAGGAAAGGGTTAAAACAGACTTCACAGGAGTGCCTAGAGATTCCAAACTATGTCCCCTACAACAAGCCTGTAAACTTTCATCTCTAGGCAACCCATGCATGTTTGTGTGGGCATGCACTCCTGTAGGACTCCTTGTCCCAGGCCATATCTTCATCAAACAGTTCAGCAACCCTGCCATCTGCTGCTACAGCAGAAGCAGGCCTCCGGGATGCCTGGCCATTCCATCCATGGCAAAACAGTCTCCTTTCATCTTAAAAACATTCTGGCGTCAGAATAAATTTGGATGCAAAGGATGGGCATGTTGTTGCTGGTGATACAAATTTGAGAACTTTAAAAACAAACTTATTTACCCAAGTCTCTTAAATAAGAAAAAGTTGAGGCTCAATAACTTGCCAATCTCAATTGGTTAATAAAAAAAAAAACAATGGAACTCTCAGTAGGCTTACAGACTCTGCCACAAGAGCTTAAAGTAAGTAAATTAATAAATGAAAATAATAAAAGTCCCTATCTTAAGACACACTGTTATGGGAAGTTCACCAGAGAGGACCACTCATGCACAATTTTTTTTAGTATGTTTGTAGTCAATTGAAAGTCTTTATTCCAGCCCAGTGGGACTACACACAGGTAGTCAGGGATCCAGGTGTAGAACCAAGGCTTACTAGCACTCAGGTGCAGTCCAGAGCCTGGGAGTGTTGAAGGTAGAAACTATATCCTGGTGTCTTGTTCTACAGCTGTAGTTAGGGCTTAACAGAAGCAAGCAGCTTAACAGACGCTAAGGGGTTAGCTGGAGGAGGTTCTGTATACACAGGAAGTTTATCAGAACAATGGCATCCTACCTTGGATTCCACAATTGAGTTAGGTGATTTTCCATGGCATTCTTTATCAAGAAGATCAAATTCTAGTTAACCTGAAATGGCCTCAGCAAGAATGCAAGATGGAGGAACTTCTGCACTGTCTGGCTCTGTCACAACACTCAGGATCTTCTTCCACTAGCAAACAAAAACCTTCAAAGACCTTTATAAAGACTTTGTTATTGTTCTACAACAGGCTCTAAAGAGACAAATTATAAGGAGATTGCTTCTACCCTGTTTCACTGACTTATAAAAAGACAGACTCTAATTAGGCCCCTAAATATTTCACATGTAAAAATCATGCTTTTTTTTATAGAGCTAACAGCCTTTCCACTGAGATTCTCACAAACAGGTTTTGAGATACTAGGAGATCAACAGACTCTCTGGCAGGCAGACAGACAGACGGGGAGGGGACCATGGCCAGATAATAAAGGCAGTGAACTTCCAAGATGGCACCCTTTTTCCTGATCTTCCTGACAAAAGCCTGATATCTTAAAACAAAGGCTTTGTAGGATTTCATCTCCCACCAGCAGGCCCACTGCTGATGAACTGGCTCAACAAGTTCAAGGCCTGATCAGTACTTTGGCTTTCCTCAGTCAACAGAGGGACGTTATTCCCAATAACCAAACTCTTAGAATTCTGACTGAACACATATAGCCAAAAGAGCCATTCTACTTACACCACTGTTAGTTGACCTGGGGATAACAGTTGGGATAGGTACTAGAATAGGAGGAATTATTCATCAGCCACCTTCTATCCCAGTTATCCAGGGACTTGGCAGCTGGGCTTATAGGACCAACTAAACTCCTTAGCTGTAGTAGTCACTCAAAATAGAAGAACTAGATCTACTGACTACTGGGAAAGATCTGCCTCTTCTTAAATGAGGAATGCTATTTATATATAAACAAGTCATATAGTAAGGAACATGGCTCAGCACCTAAAGGTATGAATTACAAAATGAGAGATAAGAAGTAACTTGGCATTGGGCATCCTAGCTCCTCCCACTGGCTGACCTCCAATTACTGTTCCACTGCTGTAATGAAACGTCATGATCAATGCAACTTATAAAAGGAAGCATTTAATTGGAGGCTCGCTTACAGTTTCAGAGAGTTGGCCTATGATTATCATGGTGGGAAGCATGGTAACAGGCAGGCTGGTGGGTTGCTGGAGCTTTCATCTTGACCCACAGACAAGAGGCAGAGAGAAGAAGGGGGGGAGGGGGACAAAGACTGTCATGAGCTTTTGAAACCTCAAAGTCCACCCTCCAACATGTCCTCTAATTAGGTCACGCCTCCTAAACGTCCACTAACTTAGAGCCAAACATTTACATATATGAAACTATGGGGGTCATTCTCACCCAAAACACTGCGTTCCACTCCCTGACCCCCAGAAGCTTGTAGCCATATCATAATGCTAAATGTGTTCAGTCCAGCTTCAAAAGTTCCTATAGTCTTTCAGTCTCATCACTGTTTAAAACAATCCATAACTATAAACCCCTGTAAAATAAAACAAAATTCAGATCACATACTTCCAACTACATGGCACAAAATATATATTACCATTCCAAAAGGGAGTAATGGGGGCATAGTGAGAAAACCAAAGCAAGCCTGAAACACAGTTGGGCAAATTCCAAATCCTGTAAATCTACACTTGTTGGGCTTATCTTGGAGGAAGCCGCTTTTCATTTCCCAACTGCCCAAACTCCTGAAATAATCACACAGAAACTATATTATTTAAATCACTGCTTGGCCAATCACGTAAGTGTATTGCTAGCTAGCTCTTATAACTTTGGTTAACCCATTTCTATTAGTCTGTGTATCATCACGTGTCTGTGGCATACTGGCAATTTTCCATTATGTCTGTCTGCAGTGGCTACATGGCTTCTCCTGTCTCCACCTTCTTTCTTCCAGCATTCAGTTTAGTTTTTCCTACTTAGCTCTATTCTGCCCTATCATAGGCCAAAATAGCTTCTTTATTCATAAACCAATAAAAGACATATACAGGACTTCCCATATCATTTCCCCCTTTTGTCTAAAAAAAAGAAGGTTTTAACTTTAACATAGTACAATTACATGTAACAAAAGTTATCAAACAAAAATTATAGTTATATAATAGTTATATAAAATATATAATATTTATACATACTTTATCTTTTATCATAACTAAGGAACTCTATAACTATTCTTCAGCTCCATCAAAGACTCTAGAAGACTATAATATTACCTAAGTAAACAGGAAGTGTATTGTAAGCAAATTCCAAAACTCTAGAATTGACAGAGACATCCTGATGCCTGGACAGTCACTCAAAGTTCCTCTGTAACATTGGAGCATCTATATTCAGCCTACTGGCCTATAGCATCTGGCAGACTTTTCCATGAAGCAGGAAATTTCAAAAACATTTCTGTCTATATTGACAGTATGTCAGACACTTTCTTCTATGTCCAGCAAAAATGTTTGGCAGACTCTTTCATGAAGCTGGAACCCTGACGGATTGTTTTGTCTTCTTTAGGAAACTTTAGCAGTCATTTTTATGTGGGCTCTGCATGTCCAGTTTATACATCATATCATCAAAGCAGTTCAGACAAGAGCAGTTTCTTGCCAAAATGCCTAACAAATTCCACAAGGAGCCTCTTCAATGCCTATCATCCTCTTGAAGTAGATTGGTGCTGCCAGGAGCAGATGTGTCTCATTATCATGAAAAGTCTAAGTTCTTAAAACATTTTAAATACCATATTCTGTAGTCTTTGAAAGACCTGAAGAATATCTATCCATCTGAAATACATCTCTGTACATTTAGAAAACCTAACTAACATGACTACAAGTTTGACTATAATAGATGATTATCTATTAACTTATATTTCTTAATTATACATTACATTTTAAAATTTATTTTTCCATTCAAAAATTTACATTTCCTCCCCTCCTCCCATTCCCCTACTTCTCCCCCACTCACCCTCCTCCCTCCCCCTTCCTTCTTAAGAGAGGCCAGGGAACCCTGCCCTGTGAGAAGTCCAAGCCCCCCCCCCACATTCAGGCCTAGGAAGCTTTGCATCCAAATAGACTAGGGTCCCCAAAAGCCAGTACACACAGTAGAAACAAGTCCCAGTGCCTTTATCAATGGCTTTTCAGTCATCCCCCATTTTCAGCCACATTCAGAGAGTCCAATTTGATCACATGCTCATTCAGTCCTAGTCCAGCTGGATTTGGTGAGCTCCCATTAGAACAGGCACACTGTCTCAGTGGGTGGACCAACCCCTCGTGGTCCAGACTTCCTTGCTCATCTTCTCCCTCCTCTGCTCTTCAACTGAACCTTGGGGGCTCAGTCCATTGCTCTGATGAGGGACTTTGTCTCTATCTCCATTCATTGCCGGACTAAGATTCTATGGTGATATTTGAGATAATCAACAGTGTGATAGCAGCATTATTTGTAATTGCCAGGTCCTGGAAACAACCTAGATGCCCCTCAATGGAAGAATGGATAAAGAAAGCGTGAAATATATACACATTAGAGTACTACTCAGTGATAAAAAATAATAACATTTTGAATTTTGCATGCAAATGGATGGAAATAGAAAACACTATCCTGAGTGAGATAACCCAGACCCAAAAAGATGAATATGGTATGTACTCACTCATTATTGGACTCTAGCCATAAACAAAGGACATTAAACCTATAGTTCACAGGCATAGAGAAGCCAAATAACAAGGTGAACCCAAAGAAAAACATATAGATCCTCTTGGAAATTGGAAGCAAACAAGATTGCCCAGCAAAAATTGGGAGCATGGGGTGGGGTTGGGGGAAGGGGAGAGGGGGAGAGAGAAGGGAAAAAAGAAAGACTGGAGAGAGCTTGGGGGGTGGGAGGGTGGAGATGGAGGAAGGGCAGATATGGGAGCAGGGAAGAAGGTATCTACATTAAGGAATCCATTTTAGGGTTGGCAAGAGACTTGGCTCTAGAGGGGTTCCCAGGTGTCCACAGGGATGTCCCCAGCTAGGTCCTTGGGCAGCAGAGTAGAGGGTGCCTGAACTCGCCTTGCCCCACTACATTACATTTTTAAATGAGCTGCATAAACACAATATCCCTTAATTAAGAGCAGAAATATATACATATATATGTATACATGTATATACATATATATGTGTATATATATGTATGTATAATAAAATTGACCTTAAATTTGTATCAATAAATCAAGATTCATACAAATGCAAATCTCTATAGCATATATCCCTTTAAATGTAAACAAATATTTATAAACAATATTTGGGAATTTGATCATAGTTCTCTCCAAAATGCTTCCTACATTTTGGGGGGGATATTCACAGTGACCTTTTGGGGGGCTCTTGGTCCATTAAACCACATTAGTCTGGAGGAAATCCATAGGTTCTCATCTTCTGTGAAAACAAAAGCAGAACCTTTTTTCAAAACAACAAATTTTTAGGCCCAAATTCTGAAGTCATGGTACCTTTAAAATATATATGCTGGTTTAGCTTAGCAGCCCATATAATAAAATATCTCTCTGTACTTAGTTCCCTCACAGTCAAAAAATTTAAAGAAAACATAATAATATGCATACTCCAGGCTCTCTATATATATTTCATCTTTATGTGGCTTATTTGTTTTTACTCTATTACTTTTTTTACAAGTTTAATATTTATTTTATTATCTTGACTCCCTTAACCTATGACTGTCTATACTCTTTTATATTATAACTGCCTATAGTCTTTTCCCCCCTCTCTGACTTCCTCTCTCTCTCTCCTTCTCTCAAACCTACATATATTTATCCAACACTGTGACCCATTTAGAGGCTTTAAAAATCTGAATCTGTCTTTATTGTGTATCTGTATTATTTTTCTGACCATAAACACCTTTTTTTTAATGCTATGTGGGCCTGAATAGGGCCAACATGGTCCTGCCTACTTGCTCTGCCCAGTTGAACATGGTGGAGGCATGTTCGCTGCCTTCGCAAGCCACACACATTCTGCAGTTCCAAGAATGCAGCTGATCTATGTCTAGCCATTAAGCAATTTGTAACATGCTGCTTACAAACCCCATTTAAATGCTCCTTGGCCAGATCTCCCAAAAGAGTCAGGGCCATTTTTTGCTGGCAAACCAGGATGCCACTCTTTTGAAACCACATTTTTTTTTTCTCTTCCCATAGCCTGAAGAGTATCTTCTCAGGACAAAGAGACTAAAACACAGGGGTGAAGACTCCATGCCTGTACCAGCTCGACCTCTCAATGATATCAATGAGCTGGGTGGATGCTGTCCTTGCAATGGGGCTCTTCTGTCAGTTTTCAGAGTGCAACCTTCTGTACTAGCATCAACCTGGGTTGTTAAGGGATCTTCATGAAATCCCCTCGGCCAACTACTGAATGCAACCTAGTTCCACCACTAGAAGCCTTTCCTGGCTACAAAAGATGGCCAGTTCAGACTCTATATCCTCCATTACTAGGAGTCCTCACTGGGGTCACCCTCATAAATTTCAGGAAGATTCCACTGCACTAGGTTTCCACATTGCTCCTCTTGATGCTCCCCAATTCCAGCGGTCTCTCCCTGTCCCCTCTTTATTCTATCTCCCCTTCAACCTGATCCCTCCTGCTCCTAAATCCATCCACCCCTAGTCCACCTGAAAAATTTATTCTAGTTCCCTTTCCCAGAGAAGTTCCTGTGTCCCTCCCTAGAGCCCTCCTTTTTAACCTAACTTTTCTGGGTCTGTGGATTGTAGCCTGATTATTAGTTACTTAATAGCTGATATCTACTTATAAGCAAAAATATACCTATTTGTCTTCCTGGGTCTACCTCACTCAGGATAATTTTTTTCTAATTGCACCCATTTGCCTGAAAATTTCATGATGTCATTACTTTTAACAGCTGAGTAGTAAATACTCCATTGTGTAAATGAAACACATTTTTCTTTATTCATTCTTCAGTTGAGGGACATCTAGGTTGTTTCCAATTTCTGAATATTATGAATAAAGTCATCAGAAATGTGTCCTTGTGGTAGGATGGAACGTATTTTGGGTATATGCCTGTTGAAATAAGAGCGGCGGGGCTGCGTCCCCAGCACCCCAGCCGCCTGGCTAGCTTATGCCCGAAATAACAACACACAAACTGTATTCATTTAAACACTGCTTGACCCATTTCTATCTAGCCTCTTCTAGGCTAATTCTCACATATTAATTTAGCCCATTTCTAATCATCTGTGTAAGCACCCCAAGGTGCGCTTACCGGGAAGATTCTAGCCTACGTCCGTCCTGGGTCGGAGGAGCTTCATTGTGTGCATCTGCCCGGGAGAGCGGAGCATGCCTCTCTGTCTGAGGCGTCTGGCTCTGAGAGGAGCTGCATTACTTCTGACCTCACTTCCTCTTCCTACCAGCATTCTCTTCTGTTTACTCCACCCACCTATGTTCTAACCAATAAAATGGGCCAAACCAGTTTCTTTATTAGCCAATGACCTTCCTCCATCATATGCCCAACATTGGTATAGCTGGGTCTTGGAGAGATTGCTTCCCAGTTTTCTGAGGAACCACCATATTGACCTCCATAGTGTCTGCACACGTTTGCACTCCCACCAGCAAGGGAGGAGTGTTCCCCCTTGTTCTACATCCTCAGCAGCATAAGTTGTCATTTTTGTTATTGATCTTAGCAATTCTGACAAGTGTAAGATGGTATCTCAAAGTAGTTTTGATTTGCATTTCCCTGATGGCTAAGGATGTTGAGCATTTCTTTAAGTATTTTTCTGTACCCCATTTTTTTAAAAAAAATATTTATTTATTTATTTATTTATTTATTTATTTATTTATTATGTATACTATATTCTGTCTGTATGTATGTCTGCAGGCCAGAAGAGGGCACCAGACCTCATTACAGATGGTTGTGAGCCACCATGTGGTTGCCGGGAATTGAACTCAGGACCTTTGGAAGAGCAGGCAGTACTCTTAACCACTGAGCCATCTCTCCAGCCCCCTCTGTACCCCATTTTTAATTGGATTATTTGGTTTCTTGATATCTAATTTCTTGAGTTCTTTATATATTTTGGATATTAGACCTCTACCAAATATGGAATTGGTAAAAAAAAATATTTCCCATCCCATAGGCTGCCTCTTTGTCCTATTAACAATGTCCTTTGCCTTACAGAAGCTTTTCAGTTTTATGAGGTTATTGTTGACATTATTGTCTCCACTATTTGTGTTCTGTTCAGAAAGTAGTTGTCTCCTGGACCAGTGCGTTTACCGCCATTCCCCACTGTTTCTTCTATCAGATTCAGTTTGTCTGGCTTCATATTGATGTCTTTGAACCACTTGGATTTGAGTTTTGTGCATGGTGAGGAGTGTGGATCTATTTATGTTTTTCTCATGCAAGACACCCAATCAGACCAGCACCATTTGTTGAAGACGCTTTCTATTTTCCTGTGTGTATTTTTTGGCTTCTTTATCTAAAAAACTCAGGTGTACATAGCTGTGTGAATTAATTTCTAGTCTTCAATTCGATTCCATTGATCACCCTGTCTGCTTCTACGCCTATTTGGCAGTTGTTTTTATGACTATAGATCAACACAGTTTGAAATCTGGGATGGTGATACCTTTGAAGAGCTCAGGTTCTTGCCCAAAGCCCTGCCATGACAGCCTACAGAAAAGACCCAGCAGGATATAGCAGGATGTATAGTGACCCGGACCTTGCCCTTCCTATTGGGGGTCAACTACCTGATATGCTCCACATGGTAATGAACTAGTCAGAAGTTAGGGCCGGATGTGCCTTACTGATAAGGGAGAAAATGCAGTAACCATAGTAATTGCCCCCAGATGGCCTCCAAATGTAACAACCTTTCCATAGCTGCAGCTGACCAATTAACACAGGACAGGTACCCCACCCCAAAGTGTCAGTGCCAAAGCTGTCGCTGGAATAGCTCAGAAAGTGCACGTCATGATGAAGAGTACACAGGGCCAGAAGATCAAGACTGAGAAGCAAGTGACCCGGTATTTCTCTTCGCTTGTGTTTGGATGTCACGGGTTTCTTTCAAGGAGAAGCAATGGCCAGGATAATAATCAAGTAAACATTTAATAAAATAATTTCCACACCAGGCCTGTAAAAATCTTGTTTAAATTATAGAGATAATTACACTGTTAAAGTTTCTTCAAGTGACCTGTGTTTGAATACATGGGGTCCACAGCTCTGACGTATTGTGGTCAAGTCTCCCACAAGAAGCCAAGGGCTGCTGGGCTGTGTCCCTCCCAGCCAGATACTCAAGAGAGCTCACCAGCTGTTCTTCAGATTCCAGACACTCAATAATGCTCTTCAGCAGACACATCTGATGAGACAAAAATCAGATTCACACACATTTATGCACGAGCCATTCACTAGAATGTTGCTTAATAAAAAACACGTTAGCAGGTTGAGAAACAGATCTCACACAGCAGAACCATCATTGGTGAACGGTGAAATGCCCACTAATGGTTTTCTCTATTTCCCCTTCCCATACGCCCTGTCTTGGGTGTCCTTGTCTAGATGGGGCTGTCTGACCTCATGAGTGTGTTCTGGAGCATTTGCATGTGTTGGCTCAGGTGTGAATACTGAGGGGTCTAAACTGTCCTATCGTCCTTGTTTTCTGAGAACTTTGCCCTGAAGCTGGAGGTGAGAAATGTGGCCCAACCATCTGCAGGGGAATCCCAAGGAGTCTGTCTCCTTCTGTTTCCACTGGCATGACACTATAGCCTCTCACTGCTGTGCAAGGCTTTCATGTGTTGCCACATCTGAGCTCAGGTCCTCAAATTTGCAGAACCAATAGTCAGTTTAGTTGAGCTATCATCTCTGGCACAAGAAGGGAATTGTTGATGGTTAGGTTCTCATGTCATTATATCTCTCACGAGCATGTATTATGTACAGTACAGGCAGCATATGGATCATAGACCTTTGTGGTGGTCGATCCCATGCTGAAGCTCTGTACAAGAAGCATGAGCCTTGCACTGTGGGGTTTGAAGCACTTGAGGGAACATACAAACTGAGATACCCCATTGGCTTTCATCAGTTTCCTTCCATGGTGAGCAGCTTGCAGCACCAGGGAGGTTAGATAGAAAAGGTATGTCAGGACTTGTATTAAGATCTGCACTGTGGTTTTGCTGGCTCAAAGGGGCACACAAGTGTTCCTCTCCTGTGATGAGCAAAGTCCCCAAGGAAGATAAGGCCTGGTGTCTTAGATCCATTGAAAGGAAGTAACCTGGCCTATTGGGTGGTGACTCTAATGGATTCAATAACTTTGGTCTGTCAGGAACACATTTCCTTCACATTGCCTGAGGTTGGCAGCCTTTGCCTCGAGGGGAGATGGGCAGACCTATGCCTTAGGTTCTCACTGTAACCGAGTGTTCAGTCTGAATTCCCAGTGCTATTCAACCATGACAGAAATAACTGATGAGGTGATGTTTGCCCAGAGTTTACCATTTCTACCACTTCTTCCAAAGTCTCATGAGGAAGGTTGTGAAAATCTTTCATTGCTTGCTAAGAAGATTTTTCCCAATTCAAGAAGCTCACTGAAAGAACATTCCCTAAACACCATGGTACCCTGCACTAGGCCATGACTTATGCTTCACGGACCTAGTATGTCTTGGATACTATGTCAGGGGCCAGGGTTCACTGATGCTGACTCTCACATGTGATGTGGGAGTGATTTCTTATTAATAAAGAAACTGCCTAGGCCCCTTGATAAGGCCCACCCTTAGGTGGGTGGAGAAAACAGAGGAGATTTCTGGGAGAAAGAAGCTGAGTGAGTGAGTCGCCATGATGCTCCCACTCCAGACAGACGCAGGTTAAGATCCTCTCTGGTAAGCCAGCTCATGGGCTACACAGAATATTAGAAATGGGTTAGAACAATATGTAAGAGCTAGCCAATAAGAAACTGGACCTAGCCAGGCCAGGCAGTGTTTGAAAGAATACAGTTTCCGTGTAATTATTTCTGGGTATAAACTAGCCATGCGGGCGGCCGGGTGCCGGGGACGCAGCCCTGCCGCTCCTATTTCAACAGATGGCGCCCAGACGTGATGGGCTAAATCCACTTAAAAACCTGAGAGGGCTTAAAAAGGAGAGAGAGAGAATTTAAGACAGCTTTTTGCTGTTTCTGGGTTGCGTGCCGCAAAGAAATTGTCCTGACTCGGCAGCAGGAAAAAACTGGCTGTTTTAAAATGCCGGCTTTCTGGGCTGTGCCGCCATTGTGATCTCTGTCTGGCTCCGGCGGGAGACAGAGCTTATGAATGGAGCATTTGGATTAAAGTGCTACGATTTGTTTGATGGCAACTAGACTGCTGTGTGCCTAAAAGGGGGACATTGTGTGCCGCAGCTCAGAGGCACAAGCAGCTCCGCCATGCTAATGGTGCAATGTGCAAGGATCAGAGGCACGAGCGGCTCCGCCATGTTGGACTGGGCGGGGCCAGCATACAGTACCTGTTTTTGACCTAGGAATGTCACAGCTTAGATTCTTAAGCGCTTAGTGATTTAAAGGCGCAAAACAAAGTGCTCCTGGATAGTAAAAAAGTTACAGATTCACAATAAAACAGATTCAGACACTGTTGGATAAATGTACGTAGGCTTGGGAAAGAGAAGAAAAAGAATATAAAGAATAAAGTTAATGTCTTAAAAAGAAAAAGGGTAAAGTCTTTAAAGAGACAGAGTACAGAAGTACAGATAGTTATAGATTAAGAGAAATAAAGAAAAATAAGCCACGTAAAAATGGAAAATTCACAGAGAGTCTGGATTATGTACATTGTGTTTTCTTTAAAATTTTTGACTGTGAAGGAGCTAAGTACAGAGAGACATTTCATTATATGGGCTGCCAAGCTAAACCAAAATGGATTTCATGAGGGTATTATGATTTCAGAATTTGGGTCTAAGGATATGATGCTTTGGAGAGGGTCTTCTTTTGTTTTTGCAGAGGATGAGACCCTGTGGATTGCATCTATTCCGATTTGGTATGATAGACCACGCCCTCCTGAAAGGTTGCTGTGAACACCCTCAAAAAATTGCTTCGCTCAATTGCCAACTGAGATGAAACTAGCACACAGGTTATATCATGAACGACCTAATTAACGACGCCCCTATTCAGCAGGAAGCAGTTTGGAGAGAAAAAACTACGCCCATGTTCCCAAATATTGTTTATAAATGTTCTTTTACATTTAAAGGGGGATATGATATAGATATGAATAATTTGCATTGGTATGGATTTTAAGGTCAATTTTGTTATATGTATATGTATTTTTGATCTTGATTAAGGTATTGTGATTGTGTAGTTCATTTAAAAATGTAATGTATAATTAGGAAATATAGGTTGTTAATGGATAATCATCGCTAATAGTTAAGCTTGTAGTCATGTTAATTAGATTTTCTAGATATATAGAGATATATTTCAGTTAGATAGGCATTCTTCATATCTTTCAAAGACTGCAGAATATGGCATTTAAAATATTTTAATAACTTAGGACTTTTCATGACAAGGAGACACGTCTGCTCCTGGCAGCACCAGCTACTTCAAGAGGAAGATGGGCATCGAAGAGGATCCTTATGGAGTTGGATAGTCATTTGGGCAAGAAACTGCTCTTGCCTGGACTGTTGCATAAACTGGACACAGAGAACCCTCAGAGAGAGGACTGCTGAACTTGCCTAAAGGTGAGATGGTCTTTCGGGGTTCCTGATTCATGAAAGAGTCTGCGAGACATTCTGCAGGACACAGCAGAAAATGACTGAACTGTCTTTGAAATTTCCTGCTTCATGGAAATGTATCTGGATACCATGGGCCTGTAGGCCGAAGATGGATGCCCCAACGGTACCAAAGAACTTTGGGTGACTGTCCAGGCAGCGAGATGTCTCTGTCATTTCTAGAGTTTTCTTATTTCTTGTTTACTTAGGTAATATTATATCCTTCTGGAGTCTTTGATGGAGTTGAAGAATGAATAGTTATAGTTTTCCTTAGTTATGGTAAGAGATAAAATAGATATAAATATTGTAACTGTAATTCTTACTTGATAACTGTTTTGTTATATGTAATTTTACTATGCTAAAGTTAAAGCCTTTCTTTTTTGTTTAAACGGAAAAAGGGGAAATGATGTGGGAATGATTTCTTACTAATAAAGAAACTGCCTTGGCCCATTTTATTGGATAGAAAATTAGGTAGGCGGAGTATACAGAAGAGAATTCTGGGAGAAAGAAGGTTAGAGGAGGAGTCGCCATGATGCTCCCACTCCAGACAGATGCAGGTTAAGATCCTCTCTGGTAAGCCAGCTCATGGGCTACACAGAATATTAGAAATGGGTTAGAACAATATGTAAGAGCTAGCCAATAAGAAACTGGACCTATCCAGGCCAGGCAGTGTTTGAAAGAATACAGTTTCCGTGTAATTATTTCTGGGTATAAGCTAGCCATGCGGGCGGCCGGGTGCCGGGGACGCAGCCCTGCCGCTCCTATTTCAACACACATGTCTTTGGGGCAGGATCCACATGGTATGTGCAGGTTGACAGACTGCCACTGGGGTCAGATTTCCATTGTCACACATGGCAGACCACTGATAGTTTTGTGAGTCTGTCTCTCAATGAGAATTGTGGGCTCTGCTTATTATTTGTTCTTTTCCAGAGACACAGTCTCAGGATCTAGCCTGTTCTGACCTTGTGTGGTGGTCATGAGACATCCAAAACGGGTTCAGGAAGCCAGACATGGGGCTGGTGTGAATGCCGCTTCCTCCAAAAAGTTTCTGAGGGAAAGAAATGGATCGCAATCGTCTCTTCTCACATCTTCCTGAGATGATCACGAGAGACAAGGCCGGAAAACATTGAGGACGTTTCCTAGAACACCTCCTGGGGAAGAGAGACACAGTGACACTTCTGCACCCTGAAAATGCCATCAGAGCACAGGGCGGCAATTTCACCAGTCAGAACACAGTGTACTGTTACCCCAAGGGACCTTGTGAAGTGCTTAGATAATCTGCGGTATTATTTTGAATGAGAATGGACCCCATAGATGCACATATTTGGATACTTAGCCCACAGATTGTGAAACACTTTGGGAAGGATCAGAAGGTTGGTTGGAGGAGGTGTGTCACTAGGGAGTTAAAAAGCATTAAGGATTCAAAAGCCAAAACCATTCCAAGTAAGCTCTCTCTCTACAAATCTGTCTCTGTCTGTCCGTCCGTCTGTCTGTCTGTCTGTCTGTCTCTCAGACTATGCGTGAGAACCAGATGTAAACTATCAGTGACTGCTCTAACAAAATGATAGCCTGCCTATCGCTACATTGCCTTTCCTACAACGGCCACATGTTCTAAGCCTTTAGAAATGTCGACCACACATAACACGCTTTCTCTTGGAAGTTGTCTGGGTCATAGTGTTGTCACAGCCATGAGCTAGAAACAAACACACGAGCAATGCAGGAAAAGGCCAATTCAGTAAGCAGATGCTGGAAGAGAAAGCATTTTGTGTCTTTCTGTACCTTGTTCCTGTCTCCTGGGCCCGAGAGCAGCTGGGAAAGGTTTCAGGGAGGACCCACTGCGTCATCATCACCACAGGTGGAGCAGTGTAGACTGTCTACAGGTATGGTTCAGGAACTCTTTTTCCAGAGAAATTGCTGAGCTTGCACAGAGGTCCACATTCCCAGTGACCAAGGCCAGCAGCCTCTGCAGAGGAACAAAGGTCAATTTCATTGCTGTGTTTATGGCAAGATCAGATAGCAGAATCTTATCTTGCACCACAAAGAGATATAAGTATCTCTTAGTGAAGTCAAACCGCTTCAGCTGAGTGGTCTCCACAGATTAGGCACTTACATTCCTGTTGCCAGCACTTCCTGTTGACCCAGAAAGCTGCCCCCTACCTTAAAGGTGCCAGGGGGACATTGCAGATACCTCACCCAGTAAGGCTGCACACACACTACCATGTGCTAGCTTTTGCAGCTCTGAGGCAATTAGGTGTCCTTGTATTCTTGACCCTGAAGGTGGACACTGGGATCAAAGAAGTCCCATGGATGCCGGCCTTGCCTGGGCAGTGATGCTCCACATGCTGTCAAGCACTACTTACCCATTCACAGCAGGCAGAACGATCGCAGACCTTCACTCAATTAAAGCCAAGGAATCCCCCACGGGGACATGAAATTTATCTGTGTGAATACTCCTTGGATGGGACAGTAGCACCTTGAGGTCTGAAGGAAGGAGGCTGAGAAGACAAAGACACAGATGTCACCAGATCAATTCAAGCCTGGGTCAAGCAGAAAGAGGAAGAGGCTTCTGGGAAGTATGTGGTTTCTCTTCTCTGCAGCCACACCCTGTCTGAGCATCTCAGGTCGAGAGCAGATTTCTCAGGCAGCATTCACCTGTTGCAGCTTGGAATAAGCTGGAACCCATGAGGAAGACAGGGTCTTCTTCTCGGGGTACCCATGCATCACTTGCTCCCTAATCTCCTCTTCAGGGAAATTCTGCTCCTCTCCTTCTTGGTTGTGGACCCTGTCACCACCCACACATTCATTCCTTACTTTTCTGCTCTCAGAATGGAATTTCCTCTGGATAAATCACTTCCTCCCCATCCAGACGCATGCCCTTTCTTCTGGCCTCTCTGACTGATTTTATCCCTTGACATGTCCCCCTTGCCCCACTCCTCCTTCCCCCTCCTCTTCCCGTGCCTCCTTACCACCTAAGAGGAAAGCGTGCAAGCACTTCTTTACATGTGCTCATTGATTCTGTTGATGGAAGTGAGGGGAGAAGGAGATGGGGACCCAGAGTCATGTGAGGCACTTACTTCTGTCAGATGGACTACAGAGGAGGGATGGCTGCCTCTTAATAACAAGGTGGTTATGTAGCTGGCTTCTCCGTCCAGTCACTAGTGCTGGAGGAACAATGCTCGTCAAACAGTGGGGAGATGGTTGCTCATACTCTGCAGCAGAGGAGGGTACAGAGAAGGCGACCTGGTTGCTAGAGGTGTCTGGCAGGTAACAACAGGTTTGGGGTACACCTCCTTTGAAGTTCTGGCCTGGCTCCTCTGGGGCTGTTAAGTCACACCAGGCTGAACACAGACCAATGGTTTAGGAACCATGGGCCTGGGCCTCATCTTTAACCCTTGAAAGACACAACAAAGGACTGTTAGTGACTTTGACATAGAAGGACTTGGCAAAGAGCTGCCTTGTGATACCACAGCTCTCCACAGGCTTCTTCCCTTCCTAAACTGTTGTCCCTTTGACAAAGTCCTCCTTCCTCCTGTCTCCCTCCATCCCCAACCCCTGCCAACACCCTCTGCTGTCTGCTACTGGTTCAACTTCCCCAGACTCCTCATGAGCAGGATTCAGTGTGAAGCTCCTTTGGGGGCTCCAGATACCTTAAGGTTTGTGTCTCATAAAGGGCTGCAGCCTGGCAGTGGCAAAGTGCCTTTGAAAAAAGACATATCAAATACATATGTGAATTTTCTGGTCCTGCCCACTCCATCTTCCATTCCTTGTTATCCCTTACCTGGATGCTGTGTCTTTTGTCCTTGGGGTGGGGAAACAGCAACAAAACCTTCTAAACAGGTTCCTAATCTCCTTCCAGTCCCTTCCGCTGTGCTTCTTGGAGCCTCTGGGTGCCTCCTGGGGCTGCTCATTTGCAGACGCTGAAGCATGTCTTTGACTATTTCATGTTGGTTGTTTCCATGACAGGGAGGGGCACATCATATATGTGATCCCACGTCATCTGGCTGATAATGTTCTGTACTGGTGACGTTGTTCTCTCTAATGTCAGTAACATCCTCTGGTCCAAGGTCCTTTTGGTAGTCGGTATCCTCCGA
This sequence comes from Alexandromys fortis, assembly GCF_014885135.2. Lineage (NCBI taxonomy): Eukaryota > Metazoa > Chordata > Mammalia > Rodentia > Cricetidae > Alexandromys > Alexandromys fortis. The sequence goes on from NW_026068120.1 coordinate 1,792,519, forward strand.
GAACCCAGACATCCAGAGTCATGAGGACAAAAGCGATGGTGCGGCCAGTCTCGTCCATCTCAGCCTCCATGTGTCCCCTTACACGTGTCACCAAAGGGGGCAGCATTTCCTGTCTCTGCAGACTTGCCTAATGCCTTCAAACAACCACTCCGTGGGGGCAGAATTCACAGGTGAGTTAATATCTGATGTATAGGTCAGATGAGCTGGACCTCTAGAGAAGCCCTCGGTACCTTTTTCATTTCCCTCCTGCACTTTGTTGCCTTTTGCTGATGCCATGAACTCTGGTAGAGTCAGCTCACGGCATCTCCTCTTTAAGGGAAAGGGAGGGAGGATGAGGTGACGTGCAGGCTTCCTGATGGAGCAGATCTTTTGCTGATGTTCTATTCGCCCAAGGATGGAAATTTTTCTCTGGTACAGGATATCATTTTGGGACAGGAACTCAAAAAAATCTCTTTGTTCCAGTAGTTTCCAAAGTTGTCCTCTGCCATGTGGTTCAGGAGCACAATGCTCACCAGGGTGGAGACATACCACCTTGAACCTATTTGTCTGGACACTGGTGATAAATTGGCATTACTGAGATCCTTCCATGATATTTTCTCTACCTTACCAGGAGGGGAATGGCACCACCACAAAATGCTAGAAACAAAACAAAACAAAACAAAATCAGCTCCAGGAGTCAAGGTTACGGCTACCAATTTGTAGTCATGAAAATCAAAGGCCTCTCCAGCATCCTAATGAGGCATCTTGGGGTCAAAGTTAAAAAAAAAAAAACCCAACCCAAACCCCAAAGCAGTTATGAGAAAGGAAAAGGAAGATCAGAGCTGGAAATAACTGGACACTTGGCTGGTTAAACAAAGGTCAGAGAAACAAAGAGCTGGTCCTTTGAAAGAACCAACAAATGTGACAACCCTTGATGTGAGCCACCCAAAGGAAGATACAAATTACTGAATGTGAGACAGGAAAGAGACGAGTATGATCCATGGGAACTCTAGGAGCTGCGAGAAAACCTTGTACTCCAAAGTGTTGACAACCCTCAAAGAGATTGCTCAATTCACCAAAGGACACCAACATTGATATAAGAGGTTACCAAACATGTACCGGCTGCTGCCTTCCCTCTGCTGTGCCCCAAGATCCCTCTGAGCATGTTTTGTCTCACGAGTGGCATGGTGGCAGAGGAAGAGTCTTACAACGATATGGGAATTGATAAGCCTGGGGAAATGCTGTGGGAAGTAGCAAAGCTATTGAGTTGGTCCAAGTGCATGGTATAGTCAAACTATTTTCTAAAGCTAATATGTACTGACAAAAGCTTTAAGGTTTAGAAATAAAGCAATGCACAAAATGTCAAAGATAAATGAATAGACAGCAATACAAATATGGATGATAACAAAAATAACTGAAGCAAATGCACAAAGTAAATCCCAAACTACAAACAGTAAACCAAAATCTTTGCCCCAATACTACCCGCTCCCCCCATTCTCCCCCGCACCCAGGAAATAAACTCACTGTGTTCAGGTCAATGGCGATCACCGATGTCCAATTCCAAAGATGGATACTAACAAACTAACACTCCCAGAACAAAATTCGGAGTCCCACTGCTTTGTAGCCTACTAACAGCTTCACTGCAGTATAAGGACAAGGTCCAGGCCAAGCTGGTCCCTTACATGGGTTGGGGACTCTTTCCTCACAGTGAGGCAACTGTTATCACTGCACTGATAGTCTTCCCTGGTCTCTTAAGGACCAACTACCTCCAGCCAGGCCATACATCGAAGAGTTTCTTAATTGCTCAAACAGGACCACCTAAGGAGACCAAGGGATCAAGCACATGGGACAGTATAAGATATGTCATAATATGTCATATTCAATCCATGACAAAGACCTTTTACCCTTAATGGTAAGTGTGTGTGTGTGTGTGTGTGTGTGTGTGTGTATGGAAAGAGAGAGAAAGAGAGAGAGAGAGAGAGAGAGAGAGAGAGAGAGAGAGAGAGAGAGAGAGAGACTGGTAGATTTACTGTGACTGGTAGATTTACTGTGTAATTTGTGATGGATCACTAACTACTATTCCTGTCTAAAGTCGGGATAACTGAAGATGTTCACCGAAGCAGAGGTTTTAAGGAAAGTGAGACTGATGCATCTCTGCCTTTGAAACATCCATTCCTTGTCAATTTGTTATTTGGTAAATTCTGGCATAGTGGAAAGACGTAGTGTTCCTTTGTGTGTGTGACAAAGTATGCTTAGGACACACCCTCTTTTTAGGGGTGTATAATTTTCTGGGGACACCTTCCACTCAGCTGAGCTGAACCTTGGCATACAGCTGTTCACTATTCTTTTTCTTCAAATGATCCTAGCTCCATCACCACCTCCCTTCTCTGTCAGACCCAATTCTCCTCCATTTCCTCCTCAGAAAAGAGCAGGGTCTCCAAGAGATGACAAAGAAAGATACAAGGAGACATGACAAAGGCCTCCTGTGAAGGAGAAAAAGGCAACCCAATGTGAGGAAAAGAGTCTCAAGAGCAGGCATAAAAGTCAGAAAAACACAAGCTCCTACTATCAGGAGTCCCCCCCAAAACACCAAGATAACAACCTATAACATCTACACAGAGAACCTGGGGCAGACCCATGCAGGTCCTGGGCTTGTAGCTTCCATTTCTGTGGGCCCCTGAGTCCTACTTAGTTTCTTTGGTGGGACACGTCAAATTTCCTTATTTCAATTGAGTGTTTTCTTTGATAAGAAGTGTGACAAAGACACTAGCCTTTAACTGTCAACGTTAATATCTGGGCTAACACCTCCTACTGGTGAAAAAATACTCTAAGAATGTCAGAACCAGAGAACAACCCAAGGATGCTGTACATCAAACACCAATATACACAAAGTACACCTTGACCACTTATATATTTGGGAAGTATAATCAAGTTACTTTTTCTGTTAATGTGACAAAAGACCTGACGAAAGCAATGCAAGCAGGGTCCATTTGGGCTCACATTTAGGGTGCAGTCTGTTCCAGTAGAGTCTATGCCTGACTGCTGCTGCTAAGGCCTTAGTACCTGCTGAAGACCTTCCTCTTTCACAGGTCTCACTAGGCTCCTGCAGAGGCACTGCCTATGCATCTTCAGATAATACATTTCCAAAACCATGGTTGTTATTGCAATATTTTATTTTGTTTTAATAAAGCTTGCCTAAAGATCATCTCCCTACAACAACTGGCACCCAACCCAACGTGGTCAACTATTTAGTAAAACCTGAAGTCGGGGTGGGGGTGCTTCATCACCAACAGGGATAATCTGAACGTGACCGTAGGAAAAAATGCAGGAAGAATGCAGAAGGAAGGGCAGCTTCAGACTTCATTGCTGTTTTGAATCAGAGTAATCCAAACTTTAATTTATAGACTTTCCACTTGACCAAGTCAGGCCCACCAAGACATCTCAGTTTGGGCCATTTCTTAGGAAAATGACCTGTAAACTGTGCCAAGTCCCTTTACACTATCACCTGGGTCACGTTTAGTGAGGTGACTCCTGGGATGTGTGAAGGCTTCACAGGGCACTACTCCCCTCCTCCCTCTTTTTCCCACCAGGGAGCTATCCTAAAAGCATGTCCTATGGAGACACATACTAGAGGGGAAGTTGTAGCCCACAGCTGAGTTGAGCCAAGGTGACAGGCACAGAGCTCTTTCTCTTGGAACTTGCAGCTTTGACCAGATGTGCTTTACTTCCCTTTGGTTTTGGTTTGGTTTTTACATTTATTTCTGAACTCATACCATGGCATGTTGAAATAGGAGCGGCAAGGCTGCGTCCCCAGCACCCCAGCCGCCTGCTAGCTTCTGCCCGAAATAACAACACACGAACTGTATTCATTTAAAGACTGCTTGGCCCATTTCTATCTAGCCTCTTCTAGGCTAATTCTCACATATTAATTTAGCCTATTTCTAATAACGTGTGTAAGCACCCCAAGGTACGCTTACCGGGAAGATTCTAGCCTACATCCATCCTGGGTCGGAGCTGCCTGGGAGAGCTGAGCGTGGCGTCTTTGCTCCAGAGAGCAGAGCTGTCGAGTCTGTCTGAGGAGTCTTACCTCACTTCCTCTTCCTCCTGTTTGCTCCTCCCACCTATGTTTTAACCTATCAGGGCAAGCAGTTTATTTAATTAACCAATGAAATCAAGAGATTGATATATGACACTCCCACATCAATGGCATATATGTGGCTGTCTGAGGACAACTGAAGGAGTCGGTCCTGTGTCCATGTGGATTCCAGGGATTGAACTTTTGCCATCAGACTTGCCAGGAAGTACCATGTCACTGTCAGGTCCAAAGTGGGAAACTGTACCAGTTGGTTTAATGTCAATTTGGCACAAACTGGAATCATCAGAGAGGAGGGAGCCTCAACTGAGAAAATACCTCCATAAGATCCAGCTGTAGGCAGGCTTAAAGGGTAAGATCTTAACTAATAATTTATGGGGAAGAGCCCAGCCCAGTATGGATGGTGCCATCCTGGGACTGCTGGTCCTGGGTTTGTATAACAAAGCAGGCTGAGCAAGCCATGCGGAGCAATCCAATAAGCAGCATACTCCATGGTTTCTGCATCATCTTCTGTCTCCAGCTGCCTGCCATGCTCAAGTTCCCATTCTGGATTCCATTGATTATCCACTGTGATGTAGAAGAGGAAGATGAATAAATGCTTTCCTCCCAAGTTGCTTTGGTCATAGTGTTCTATTAAAGCTATACTAACCCTAGCTCAGACAGGGCCCCAGGCCCAAATGACAGTCTGGGCTCATGGCAAGCTGGATTTTGACTGGGCAAACAGACGGATTGCTAGTGGAAAAACAAAAGTGTAAAATCAAAATTCTCAGAAACTTGTGAATGAGTTTATGTTTGTCAGGAAGAGCCATCAGTGCCCTTATCTGCACATTCGCGATACTGGAGTCAAACCTGTGAGAGAAACTCATGCAAAAAAATAGGTTTGCAGAAAGAAACTGAGATGAATTTCCCCTAAGATGAGCTTTATAGGAAAGAGAGTCAGAGGAACATTGGCAGCTAGGCTCATGTTCAGGCCTTGAAGAAGGGAAAGAGAAGAAATGGGAAGCTATGCCAGAGGCAGCATGATGGGGTCTAGGCAGGAAGGGAGAGGGCAAGAGTGAGACAGAGGAGGAATGGGAGGCTTCCCTCTAGAACCTGGACAGGAGGTGCACTAGGAAAATGAGCATTTAACAGACAGAATGTGGGATAATGAAGAAAGACGGAGAAATGATAAAGCCCCTCTTCCCCCGACCCAAAGCTGAACCAGACTGAACAGTTATCACGTACAATATTGCAGAAGTTGATGGACCAGACTGACTCCATCTTGAGGACGGAAGCCATTTTCCTATAAGGTCACAACAAGTTGACTTCTGTTTGCTGCAAAATTCTGCCGACCATGTTTTAACTTGCTTCTGAATTTGACATGCTCCCAACACAGGGGAGTTTGACTCATACCATGAATATATCCTGATAAGATGTTCTGCAAAATAATTTTAAAATGTTCAACCAAGTTCCTACATAAGCAAAATTTCTCTGGAAATCTCCCAACCCTTGAAAAGCCCCTAGCCTTGCGGTTTTTTGGACAATGCAAACTCTACCTTCTCCTGTATTTGATGCTATTTTGTTTTCAACTCCTGCTTTAGGGAGATAGTCCTGTCTTGACAGAAAATAAAGCTTGGTTGTTTTGACTGTAGAATTAGGGTAATGGTCTTTACTCTCACTTGGTGGGCTTAATGAAGTCAGAAGGATTGAGGTATTAGTTTCTAATATCACACCACGTGAACTAGCTGCACACACCAAGAGAGTGGTGACAGGTAGTATTCTGCTAATGATAAGAAAATGGAAAAATGCAAGCCCACGGGAAGGCTGGTTTCTCACCAACTCTGTGACTCAGAGACAGCTGTGGGGAACAGGGCACATGCTGTATACTGAGAAGGGGGAGACACTTGGAGAGCCTATGACATGGCACAGCTCTTCTCTCATCCACAGCCCCAGAACTGTCTGAAGTCAGTGTGCCCAGCCTGGTGTAAATCATGTTTTACTTTTCTACAGGAGTTAGCGACCTGCAGCACCTTCTTTCCTTTTGTTTTATTAGTGAACTGCCCCACTTTCCACTGAAGGAAGAGCAGTACACCTTCTCTTCAGCAGACCTGAAAAGTGGCATCCATGGGTGTCAACTTCGGGATCACTATGGAGTAAAACACAGGGAACTGAACACAGTTTCTGAAGCACCCAGGGAGTCCACTTAATACCAAGGCTGTGACTGAGGGGATACTGAGCAGGAGCCTAGGCTGTACAGACACCCGAGGTGGTATGGTGACGGACAGCAGAACAGTGTGTGACTTCACACTTGGGGACTTTGCCTTTCTGGAAAGTTTCACGTCACATAGTCAAGCCACCATGACTGAAGTTAGGTGAAATTGTGGAAATGGGAGAAGTGTATATTTGGGGTGAGTTTCTAGATGTGGACTCACAGCAGGGTAAAAATCCAGCAGGCACCTCAGTCTCTCTATAAGTTGCTGGAATGAAACACAGCCGCAGTGTGTGTCCTGGAGGCAGAGTCGGTCACTTACTGTCCCCTCTCTAACGCTCCTTGTAATGGCTTGCCAGCTCAGCCCGTGGTCAGAAGTACTGGGGACAGATCTGGACCCTGTATCTCTAACACTCCAGGTTCGGCTACGTGTCCTCAATAAGACAGTCTGAAAAATAAATTAAGAGTGAAAAACAGCTAGGTGGTGGTGTTGCACACCTTCAATACCAGCACTTGGGAGGCAGAGGCAGACGGCTCTCTGGTGAGTTTGAGTCCAGCCTGGTCTCCAGAATTCCAGGTCAGCCAGGGCTGTCACATAGAGAATCCCCACCTTAGGGGGAAAAAAAATCAAATAAATAAATAGAGAAAAACAGTAAAGGGAGATTTATTCAAGTGTCCACATTGGGAAGAAGAAGAGGGTAGGAGTTCAGTCATTCTGAGTCTTGGTGCTGGCCTGAGGGTTAGGTTGAAGCAAAGGGCAGAAAGTATTCATGAATGAGTGGAGGGAAGATATGCAGGCATGACACACCTTGCAAGGTGTGTCGCATGTGCCACCTCTCAGGAATTTCACAGTGTGTGAATAAAAGGTCAGAGGTCAGCATCCTGAGAGGGGGCAGGGCAGCAGGAAGGCAGGCATGGTAGAACAGTAGCTGAGAGCTTCATCCTGATCCCTGAGCACAGTCTGGAGAGGGAGCTGACTTGGAATGGTTCAGAATTCTTAACACTCAACATCCATGTCAGTGACACACTTGCTTCAACAAGCTCACGCCTACTCCTCCTTCCCAAAGCTTCCACGAAGGAGGACACAGTATTCAAACTACCACATTCTCATCCAAACTACCACATTCTCATCCAAACTACCACATTCTCATCCAAACTACCACAATTGATAAAGAACTTGCTGAACACAAGGACTTGAGTTCGAACCTAGAATTCACATAAAATACCAGGCATGGTGACATTTGCCTGTAAATCCAGGTAAGACACAGTGGATCCTCAGAGCATGCTGAGCGGCCTTCAGTGACAGTCCCTGCTTCAAATAATAAACTAGAAGTCAACAGAAGACAGCCAGTGCCAACCTCTGACCTCCGCACGGTCAGGTATACTCTGCACACTTAGCAGACATGCATGCAGCAAACACACACACTCTCACACAGACTCTCTCACACACAGAGGGAAGGGACAGAGATAGAAACAGAAAGAGATGGAGGGAGAGAAATAGAAGGTGGATGGAAAGAGAGCAAGGGAGAAGAGATAGAGAGAGACAGAGTGAAAGAGACTGGATTACATTAGAAGGCCAATGGCAAAAGACTGTGGAGTTTATTTCCCAGTGATTTGGGGCTGGGGACCATTCACAGTGACCATCCTCGCGACGTGCTATGGATATGTTTTCCAACTTAAAGACCTTCCAGACTTCTCCTTCCCTCTCCTAGAAATCCAGTCACACCCCTCACACCCCTGGAGCTGATTATCCAGCCCTCCCACACCCATTGCCCATTCAGTTAAGAAACTGTGACAGGCTCTGGCCTTGAAGCCTTTCCCCTCACAACTGCGGGTGAAGTTTATGGCCCTGATCCCTGCCAAGGGTATCAGCTGGCACATAGGCTACGGCGCACTGAATCATGTGCCCTGGAACTTCCCGCCATTGTCTTGAAAATCCATTAAAGCCAGAATCCTCCTTATTGCTGGCATTCCTCCGGGGACTCTCTTCCCTCCAGGCCCCTCCAAAGTCTTGTACGTGGTTGAGACTCTCTGTCGCTCCCATTTCAAGGATGTCTCCTAACACAGGTCCTCCCCAAGAAAAGGGAATGGTCTCTCACACTCCAGGTGCCTCCTGCTGCCACGCTCCCTGTCGTGGTGGTCATGGACTTAGCCTCTGAAACTACATGTCCCAATAAACACTTCTATAATTGCCTTAGTTGTGATCTCATCACAGCAATACAAGTAACTAATATGGCCACTGAGCCACATCCCTAGCCTGTGCCCTTCTACGCTTTTCTCACAGCCGTGACGCACCTGGAAGCACTCTTTCTTGATAAGCCCTCCGTGCTTTTACAACTATCCACATGTCCTTGTCCAATTTACTGTTATGTGCGCAAGAGCCTGGGATGCCCTGGAGCACCTGAGACTCCCTCCTCTCCTGTAGCACCACTCACCAGGACGTGGAGAATCCTCCTAAGAGTGTCACATGAGCACGGCCAGCTGGAATGGCCAGAACCATTCAGAAGCACAGACGGCACTTGGGGCCATTGGCAGAATTCCATGCCCACTGTATGTCCTCCTCTTCTACCCATCTGAAAGCTAATGATTCAGACTAGAGTATTTAAAGAGAGGGAAGCAAGGGTTAGAGACAGCTTAGCAGTTTCTTACATCTCTTCAGAAGGCCAAAGTTTGGTTTCCAGGATCTAAGTGGATGTAAGTGGCTCCCAAGCTCCATAACCCAGTCCAGCACCCTCCCTCCTCTGAACACTCCAGGGACTTACAGACACATCACACACACACACACACACACACACACACACACACACACACACACACCACGCACATACATTTTAAAAAAGAAGTCTATTTATAAAGTGGGAACCATTCTGGCGTATCTGCCTAGGGACTATAATTGCTGACATCGACCACACCCACTAGAGCACACTGAATCCTCAGTACACCAGGTCTTCAGCTCCCTACTTGCTCAAGCTCTTCTCGGGGTGAACAGGAGGAAGAGCCTATGACGAAGCCTCCAGACACTTGAGGCAGACGAACACTGCCTTGGGATACTCTCAGACAAGATGCAGCCTGACTGCGTGCAGACAAGAAGGCTAAGAACTCAAGTGAGCTCACGCCTTTAATCTCAGCACTCGGGAAGCAGAGACAGATGGAGCTCTGTGAGTTTGAGGCCAGCCTGGTCAGTGTACAGAGTGAGCTCCAGGCCAGCCAGAGCTAAATAGATAAACCCTGTCTGGAAAAAACAAAATCAATTTCCCCCCAACTCCCTCAAAAAAAAAATGAAATGAATGTCACTTGTGTCTTTTCAATCCCCAGGAATACTTTCCTGCAAGTTCTTCTCAAATATTTATAAAAAATATAGGCCTTATATAGCTAAACATTTGAGATTTGTTTAATATGACAGGCAACCAGTCAAATGGTTGTGTAAATAACAGGGGAGTAAAATGTTCATACACGATAAAATGAATTAAGGACACACAAATGGTCAGTCACACATGAATGAAGACATCGGGGAAGTAGAGGGGCGAGGACTGCTCAAACACTTGGTCTCCTCCCTGAGAATGAAATGTACTTTCGGGACAAAAGAAAATTTTTACTTTTCTGTGTTAAAATCCTGCAGTACAGACCTCACAGGGAATCAAGCCTCCAGGACTTAGGACACAAAGTATGGTATGGCTGACACAGAACTTTCCAAGGGGTCTTATTAGTGTGCGCTCGGCTTCTGACGCCAGTGGCAGCGAGGCATCTGCAGCTGTGTTGCACGCATTAACCAAATTTGGACCATGTCTGTATTTCAGAACGGGGCACACCAGCCTGGCTCTAGACACAGAGACTCCACTTGCTAACTGTGCCCATTTGGGCATTTCCTTAATGTATTAGCTGATTAATAACTAGATTCTCCAGAGATGTGATGTGTTCCCTGCCTGTATCTCCTAGGAGCCCAGGAAGAGGCCTTAATCTGAAGCTCTGACGTCATCACTTCTTTGCTCTGCTTCAAAATGTCCTTTGCCCATGAGATGGTTTCATCTTGTCACAGAGTAAGCCTGCATCCTGCTATTGCATAAAACAATTGCTATGATTTTTTGGTTTTGTTTTCTTGCTCTGAAGGACTCCAGTTTACAAACAGGTTTGACTTCATTCTGAGACAGGAGGATGAACATACTCCAGGGGGACACATAGCAAGGGCATCCGTCAGCACCACCCACACAACACCACTGGTGTTGAAAGAGTGCCACCCTCCAAGGCCATGGGCCAGTTGAGACCGCAGGGAAACAATGTGTATTAATATCCTACCAGGATAAGGATTTCCCCCCAAAGTCTCTGCACTGAATATTCAGTCCTCAGTTGATGGCACAGTTTGGGGAGCCATAGGAGGTGTGGCCTTGCTGGAGGAAGTGTGCTACAGGAAACAGATGTTGAGAGTGCACTCATGCTATTCCTGTTTGCTCTCTATGCTCTTAAGTGGTGCAAGCTGGGTGCTCTTAGCTGCTGCTCCAGCAGCCTTTGCTCCGCTGTCAGGGACTTTTACCCCTCTGGAACTGAAAACACAAACTCTTCTAAAAATTCTTCTAAAAGTTGCCTTGATCCTAGTGTTTTATAAAAGCAACAGAAAAATATCAAATATAGTTGCTTCCAACAACTTGGTTTCTAGTAGTTAAAAGAAATTGAGAGAACGATTAGTAGCTATTAGAGACACAGAGAATTGATGAATAAATACCTCACTGAAAGAACTGATAATCTAGTAAAATTACTAACAGCAAACAGACAGGCTTGATTTAATTTAATGGCCATAACTAAATTTCTGTGTGGGCAGAGGAAGCACATTACCACCTAACACGTGTGGGCTGTCTAAAAGAACTAACTTCACTGAATCCCGTTAACCTCAAAGATTCACTGTTGCAGGATGTTCAATCACACTGTGAACCCCGAGATTGTATTATTCAAATAAAATCAACCATAGGTCAAGACACAGAGAACCAGATAACTGGAAGTAACCATAGAAAGTGAGAAGTTGGAAGATGGGGGGGGGGCACAGGAAGTAGACAGAAGGGACATCCGGTTGAGGAGTTTTGTTTCAGACAGCACAGGAGAGAGTCCTCTTTCTGAGATGATGGCAGAGGAGGAAGGGCTGCCGACTCTGCCTGTCTGAGCTAGCAGGTTTTCACTCCAGCATCTGGCTCCTAAGTCTTCATAGGTGAAGTAAAAAGATAGTGACCTAGTTAAAACCACATTTGCCTCCCTATGTGGAGGCGTGAAGGTGGCTGAGGTGGCGGCAGCTGGATGTTGAAGGCTTCCCAGGCTGCAGGGTCAGCAGTGAGGCATTGGCTGCGGAGAAGCAGACCGCAGCTGAGGCGCAGTGGTAGGACTAGGTGCAGCCACTGTGCTGCAGATGAAAAACAAGATGTAAAATGTGTTACATTGTTTACTGTGTGTGTATATGAGTGCGCATGTGTGTGTGTGCCCGCACACTTGAGCCCTCGCACACATACATGTAACTCGTGGGAATCATTTCTCTGTTTCCATCATTAGGTCCCAAGGACCACTCTCAGGTTGATTTAACCACAGAAACTGTGTGTCCGCAAAGCTTCATCAGGTATCAGCCCAAGGCTGCAGCCAGGGCACTGAGGGCACTGACTCAGCCATAGGTTGCCAGGGGTTTCAAAAAACAGGAACACATTCTAGTATGGGAACTCATTCCTATATCCTAGGACAGGGGAAGCTGAGGCAGGATCATTGCTGTGAGTTGGAGGCTAGCCGGATCTACATAATATGTTCCAGGACAGCTTGGGCAGAGTGGGGCACTCTGTCAGAAAAACAAATGAAACCAAAAACAAAATGGTGGCAAACAGGACCCCGCTCGTGTTACAACAAAACCCAGAAATCGTCATGGAACAGTCACGTGCTAACTGGCTGTCCAAAGGTGACCAGGGGCTCTCAGTGCAGACTGAGCCTCTCGGAGTCACAGCCATATTCACTGGCCCAGTGTTCCGCACAGTTTTATGTGGTGCACTGTCCAGGCTCCAGTGACATGGTTAGTTTTTATTGTCAGCTTGGTGTAATCAAGAGTCCTCTAGGAGGAAGGAGACTCAAGGGAGGAGTACCCAGATTGATTAGCCTGGGGCCGTGACCTTGGGAAATTATCTGCCAGCTAGGAGGTCACTGAGGGCTGGCCCACGTCACAGCACAGCATATAAATTTAGAGGGCCAGAGAGCCTGGCTCCTGGGGCAGCACATGGTCCAGTGTGAGAGCCGCACCCAGTTAGTACATACCGATTTGGGTATTTTGTAGCTGAAGCTCACCTTCGGTTCTATGAGGCCTCTAGAGCAGCGCTTCTCAACCTTCCTAATGCCACCACTCGTTAATACTCATGCTGTAGTGACCCCAACCATAAAATTATTGCTACTTTGTAACTAATTTTGCTTGCCACTTCAGGCTTTGTGAGCCCATCTGCACCCTGCCTGCAAAATGTGCTGGGGCAGTGGTCGTGCAGAGCTCATGGGAGTGGCCAACCAACTTCTGTTTTAATTTGAGGCCTGGGCCATGAGAGGGAGCTGACACTGGTTGGATGACAGGAACCAGACATAGAATAGCCCACAGACCTAGACTAGAAACAAACAAGACGGGCAAAAAGAAAAAAAAAAATCAATGAAACGATTCCTAATGGTATTCCCCTCCCTTTTTTTTCTAGTATGAGAAGAGGAGACTGATGGAGGTGGGTCTTGTATCTTATCTGTTGATTTCATTGGTTAATAATAAAGAAACTGCCTCGGCCCTCATAGGACAGAAAATTAGGTAGGCGGAGTAGACAGAGGAGAATGCTGGGAAAAAGAAGCTGAGTGAGTGAGTCGCCATGATTCTCCCACTCCAGACAGACGCAGGTTAAGATCCTCCCTGGTAAGCCAGCTCGTGGGCTACACAGAATATTAGAAATGGGTTAGAACAATATGTAGGAGCTAGCCAATAAGAAGCTGGAACTAGCCGGGCCAGGCAGTGTTTGAAAGAATACAGTTTCCGTGTAATTATTTTGGGCATAACCTAGCCATGCGGGCGGCTGGGTGCCAGGGACGCAGCCCTGCCGCTCCTATTTCAACAGGAGACACAGTTAATCTTGTCTTGAGGATTGATCTTGAGGAGACAGGGATTAATCTTCCCTGTTTGAGACAGCTGTAGCACTGACCCAGGGTGGGCCATCTGAGGGAGTTTTTATCTTACGTCCCCACAAGTTTTTAACGCCATCTGACTACTGCTGCTATCACATGACAGACACAATAACCAGCCTCATCCTTGGTCTTCAGATCAGCTATGGTCAAAGAGGCTGAGTTGGAGGAGCTGTCAGTGGAACCAGAGAACTGATCAGGAACCCCAGATAGTCTATTAATAAAGTTTTATAGAATATAACAGCTGGGGTACCATCCCAGTGCTGATCCCGCTTACAAAGTAGCTCCCGAGATGGCGGCTGCTCGAGAAACAGGAGACTTTGAAACGATGTGAGGCTGAATGGGCGCCAACTCGGTCCACGGTCTTTGAGGAAATGAGCAACACCAATTAGGACCATCCAGAACCAAGGCTGAACGAGAGGATACCATCCCAGGGGTAGCCATTGTCTTCCAAAAGTTATCTAAAAGTTCCTTTGCAGTGAGCAAGGGAGTGAGAAGCAGTATAGCCCGGTTCACAGGAAGATGCTACAACCTCTGCTTCCTGCTCTTCTCTGCGAGACCCGATGCTGGCTGCTGACCCTTCTTATTCTTAGCTGCCATTAATGTGGGGGTGTTTTATGCAAATATTTCTCATTCTTGAGATTGTCTAAGTCCCCTCTTTGACTCCAGACTGGCTCTTTGCAAAACTTAGAAAGTATATTAGGGAAGTGGGAAGATTCTACCCTGTGATGGGACAGACACACCTATAAATAACAGACAAAGAGTTGAGGAGCTGGTGAGCAGTAGCCTGCTGCTCAGGCACTAGTAAACTCACTGCCGAGTCACAGTTATCATTGACGGAGTGTGAGGAGCACAGGGAATATACATTGGTGCAATTCTGTAACTATCAACAAAAACAAGTGTGGGTGAACGAACTAGTTTCATTTCTTTTGTTGCGATTAAACCTCTTGACAAAAAGCCAGTTAGGAAAGGAACTTAAAATTTCAGGTTCCCGTCCATTATTGCAGCAAAGTCCAGACAAGAATTTGAGCAGCTAGAACATGACCTCCACAGACAGAAACAAAAGAGAATATGCCCATCCTGGCATGCCTGCTGCTTTCTTCACTCTTCTCCAGTTCAGGACCCAGTCCACAAACTGTGCCTCCCACACTCACACTGGATATTCCTGCCTCGATTAAGAATCAATCCTATCCTTCAAAGACAGCCCCTGAGAATTAAATAACTCATCACCGAGACTTCTCCCAGGTGATTCCAAGTTGTCAATCTGAGTGGAAAACTAACTGCACAATCCAGCCAGTCCTTGTCAATTCATACGCAAACACATTACTCTAAGCCATAATCCATCCATTGTCTCAAAAGTCTCATGTTAATATCATAATATAAAATAAGACCAACTCCAGAAGGCTCCTGAAGTCTTCAAAAACCCCAACACTTCAAAAGTCCAAAGTCTTTTTCAGTGTAGACTCTTACAAAATAGAAAACAAGTTACATACCTAAACATACTTATTCCAAAAGGAAAATACAGAAGAAAAAAAAGTCAAACTAAAGAGAAACCAAAAGCTCGCAGTGTAAGACCAAATTCTCAAGCTCAGTGTCCGGTATGTGGGACTTACAGTGTGGTCCCCAGACAGGTAGACAGTTCACCTCATCCATCCGCAGCGCACAGAGCTTTCATCTGGGCTGGTTGGTTCTAGCCCACACCTACAGCTCTCCTCCACAGACGTCCCACGGTCCTGGCATCTCCAATATTCTGGGGCCTTCGGTGCACCTGGGGCTTCTTAGGATATCTTTAGAGTAACTCTGACCCTTCTACAAACTGTCAAGTCTTGGGTGTTCTCCATGACCACTTCATACCTTCAAAACCAGGCCCATGTGGATAATTGTTACATTGCTGAGTTCTCCTCTTATGTAGCCTGGACCACTCAGGGCACAACTTAGAAGTCCTTTCTTATTGTCCAGTGGAGCACAAGTGGTTCCACAGTGGTGGTACTGATCTCTGTGGCAAGTGCAGGTCCTCTTCAGCCTGAGCAGAACTATCACACACAGATTCTTAGGCAAAACGCAACAGCAATAGTTTCTAATTCAGTTCCCGCTACAGTTCTTGTTCCCTTCTGAAATCTCACAAGACAGGCTTCCACTGTCTGCATTTCTTCCAAAACAAAACTAAAATGGTCCATTATGTTCTGAGCATTCAGCAGATTCCCCATTCCCAAAAGCAGACTTATGTTTGATATGGAGTAAGAGGAACACTCCTCCACTGCTGGTGGGAGTACAAATTTGTACAGCCACTTTGGAAATCAGTATGGTGACTTCTCAGAACATTTAGAATCAATCTAACTTAAAGCCCAGCAATACCACTTTTTTATATATACCCAAAGGATGCTCAACCATATTCATAGCAGCATTATTCATAATAGCCAAAACCTGGAAACAGCTGAGATGCCCCTCAATTAAAGAATGGATAAAAAATGGTACATTTACACAATGAAGTATTACTCAGCAAACAAACAAAGAAACAAAAAACAGTGACATCATGAAATTTGTAGGCAAATGGATAGAATTAGAAAAAAAAATAACCCAGACTCAGAAAGACAAACATGCTATGTGCTCACTCCTTAGTGGATACTAGATGTAAAGCCAGAATAACTAGACTATAATCCACAGCTCCAGAGAAGCTAGGTAACAAGGAGGACCCTGAGAGAGATGCATGGATAGCCCTGGGAAGGAGAATTAGATGAGATCCCCTGGGTAAACTGGAAGTGGGGGTGGGAGATGAGAACATGAAGGAATGGGATGGTTGAGTTGGGGGAGGGACTGAATGGGAGAGCAATAAAAGAGATATTTTGACAGAGGGAGCCATTATGGAACTAAGGAGAAACCTAGTGCTAGGGAAATCCCCAAATATCTACAAGGAAGATCCCAGCTAAGACCCCAAGCAATAGTGTAGAGGGTGCCTGAACTGGCCTTCTCCTGTAATCATATTGGTGACTACCCTAATTGTCATCACAGAGCCTTCATCCAGTAACTAATGGAACCAGATGCAGAGATCCACAGGCAAGCACCAGGCCAAGCTCCAGGAATCCAGTCGAAGAGAGGGAAGAGGGATAATAAGAGCAAGGGAGGTCAAGAGCATGATGGGGACACCCACTGAGACAGTTGAACCAAGCTCGTGGGAACTCACACACTCTAGACGGACAGCTATGGAGCCTGCATGGGACCAAACTAGGTCCTCTACGTGTGGGAGACAGTTGTGTAGCTTGGTCAATTGAGAGGCCCCTGGCAGTGGGATCAGGGTCTATCCCTGGTGCACGAGATACCTTTTTGGAGCCCATTCCCTATGGTGGGATGCTGTGCTCAGCCTTAATGCAGGCGGGAGGCTTGGTCCTGCCTCAACTTAACATGCCAGGCTTTGTCAACTCCCCACAGGAGGCCTTACCCTTTGGGAGGAGTGGATGGGGAGTGGGCTGGGGTAGACAAGGGAGGGGTGGAAGAGAGAACTGTGGTTGGAATGTAAAATGAATAATAATAATAAAAAGAATCGCACCAACCACAGTGGATTGGGTCTTCCTTCATTGGCAGTAATTAAGAAATGTCACACAGATATGGCCATAGGCCAAACTGACAGAGACAGCTCCTCCATTGAGATTTCTTTTTCTCAGTTAATGTCTAGGTTTGCATTAAGCTGACAAAACTAACTAGCACAGAGTATGTAAGTATATGCAATAACGTATGCAGAAGGTGTAAAGGTATGACCGTGTGATTGTGTATACAGACAACCATGTTTACATCTTTAAGCATGTCTGTGTGAGACTATGTTTAACACTGTGTTCACTGAAGTGTGCAGGTGTGTGAGCATATAAAATTGCATGCAACATGAGAATAATCCTGAGTGTACAATACAGTGTAAGTATATGTGAGGATTCTGGAGTAGAAGTGTCCATTTCTAAGTGTAAAAGAATGTGGAAAGACATATGTCTTAGCTAAGGTCTCCATCCCTGTGATAAAATCCATGACCAAAATCCACTTGTGGAGGAAAGGGTTTACTTTAACTTGTAGGTTATGCTCCATCATCTGGGGAAGTCAGGGGATGGACTCAAGGCAGGATCACAGAGGCAGGAACTGATTCATAGCCCATGGAGAAGAGCTGCTTACTGGCTGTTTCCCATGGCTTGCTCAGCCTGCTCTATTATTCCATCCAGGACCAACTGTCCAGATTTGGTACCGCCAATAGTCAGCTGGGCATTTCGATATAAATCATAAAAAAGAAAAGAAAAAAGGAAAGAAAGAGAAAAAATGGAACACGGGTTTGCCCATTGGTCAGTTTTTTCAACTGATGTTCTCTCTTCCCAAATGATTCTATCCTGTGTCATATTGACAAAACACTAGCCAATACAATGTATATGTGTGTGTTGAGATTACGTGTGTGTGATATGTGCGAGCTGATAATGTGTGTGGAGTGTGTAAATGTTTGAGTGTCTAAATGTGCATTAGTACAAGAGCCCTCAATTCCCCTCCCTCAGCCTTTACGATCCAGCTGGGTTTTGTGTGTCAACTTGACACAAGTTAGAGTCATCAGAGGAAGGGGTCTCCATGGAGGGAATGAATGGCTACATGAGATCCAGCTATAAGATATTTTCTCATTTAGTGATCAATGTGGGAGGGTCCAGCCCCGGGTGGGTGGTGCCATCCTGAACTGATGGTCCTGGGTACTACTATAAGTCTAAGGAGGGTTCACTGGGCAGTAGTGGCGGACACCTTTAATCCCAGCATTTGGGAGGCAGAGGCAGGGGGATCTCTATGAGTTTGAGGCCAGCCTGGTCTACAGAGTGAGTTCCAGGACAGAGGCTCCAAAAAGCTACAGAGAAACCCTGTCTCAAAATATTGGAAAAAAAAAAAAAAGGACTGAGCAAACCATTAGAAGCAAGCCAGTAAGTACCCCTCCATGGCTGCAACAGCTCCTGCCTCTGGGACCTAACCTGTTCGAGTTTCTGTCCTGATTTCCTTCAGTGATGAACAGTGATGTTGAAGTGTAACTCAAATTAACTCTTTCCTCCCCAACTTGCTTCATGGCCATGGTGTTTCCCTGCAGTAACAGAAACCTTAACTAAGGCACTAGCGTTCTGGCATTGCCTGGAGTTGAAGCCATGCATGATCAGGGCAGAACTGTAAGCAAAGGGCCAAGTGGAGCAACTAAGTGAGGGTCCAATGACCCTACCTTGCCCTCACTTCTATGAAGGATTAGAGCCATCTGCGGGCTGAGGAGATTCACTCTTACAAACAGTCACAGCTGATCTCATGGAGATAACAGCTCTTATGCTAGGATAGGGCTGCACAGCATTGGGATTCACCTCCTGTTAGTAGCATTGGGGGCTTTGAGCAATAGGTGCTGGATCCTGGAGCCACCACCTCCACCCATGCAAGCCCACCAGCCCCATGAGAAATGAAGAGGCAGGACCTACAGGTACATCATGGCCATAGCTCTGCACAAATCCTGAGGAAATGTTATGGAATTCTGCAAGCAAGCATCTGGATGTTATGCCCTGGGAAGCAGGTGCTGGACAAGATGAACATAAATCCTAAAATATCTGTTCCTGGAGCCAAACTCACTCCCCACAGCCAGCCCTGGCTCGTCACAGTCACCAGCAGCTTCCTGTCACTATGATCCTCATTTGTGACAGATGCCACATTCAACATGGAAAGCCATGTCTGCAGCCTGGAGGGCCAGGACTGCAAATCCACCCCAGGGTTTAGTCCAGAGATCTGGACCCTGGTGACTGGCAAGAGGCTCACAAAGTGTAGGTGGTGAGAAGCAATGAGGACCAGCAGATCCAGCATATCTGTGCCCAGTGCAGGGGAGAAAGAAGACAGGCTGAGTACTGAAAAGATGCTCTAAACTCTCAGCAATGGACAGTTTTCTAGGAATGGAGACTATTCATCCCATATATCTATTTTTACTAAAAATAATTTCATACCCTATATCCGATCCTGGTTTCTCCTCCCTCATCTCTTCCCTGATCCTCTCTACTTCCCCACCTACTCAACCCAACACTTTTCTCTCCCTCTAGCAAACAGGCACACTGAAAAAAAAAAAAAGCTAAAATAAAACACAGAGAAAAAAAACAAAGATAAAGCACAAGATACACAGACAGAAACACAGACACAAAACCCCATGAAAACACATAAATGGAAACCATAATATATAAGCAAAAGACTTTTAAAAATGTCCAAAGCATTATGAGACAAATCATCTCCCAGATGCCACTGCACAAATCTAAAATGCCCCTCCTGGTCCCCTTCCCCCTGCTCGGGCACTGGCTTCTCAGGTTCACCCTGCACGGACGGCAGTGACATTTGTCTCACGGTGGCGGGTCAAACATTTACCATTCTCATCACACAGGTCAAACTGACTTACTGACTTCATCTCTGATCTTTGTGTGGGTTCACCTAGCTTCAAAACCCGAAACCACTATCGGCCACACAGTATGGGAGGGAAAGGCGTATCTAGCTACGCCGTCATCAAGACAAGCCTCTGGCGTATCTGAAAAACTACCTCCCAACCAGGGAAAGGAGCATGCGCACAGTGAAGGGAGAGCAGCGGTTGGCCACAAAGGCGCGTGCGCAGTGATGGCGTCAGTGCCCTATTACGTCTAAATTTTCGTATTCCAGTGGGAAGGAATGTGTGTGCTGCTTAAAAGCAAAAACTGTTTAGGGACCCTTGGCAGAAGAGATAATTACATGCAATCATGAATACTCGTGATCTAACAGACATTTACCAAGATCCAGTATTTGCCAGGCACGGTTCTGGGTGCTGCTTTCCACCGTACCATCCCCATGCCTAAGACACTGCCCTGTGTACACAGGGCACTCAGTACAAGTCAATCAACTAGGAAAAGATTCCTCCCGACCCTACAAACAATCAACTAGGAAAAGATTCCTCCGGACCCTACCCCGGCCCCGCCCTCCACGCTGGAGCTGCCTGGCTGGGACAGGCGGGGATCCTGCATGGAACCGGGTGGCCAGCAGGAGGCGCTGTGCAATCTCCTGGCGGCCTAGGCCCAAAGCTCACCCTTTTTTCAGGCTGCGCTGATGGCGGCAGGGGGTGGTGGTGCCGGACTGGGCACATCCACAGGGCTGGAGGCGGCGACGCTGCAAAAGTTGTCGCTTCGGCGGAAGAAGGCGCTGGAAGCCGAGGAAATGGAGCTGTACGAACTTGCACAGGCTGCTGGCACCGTCATCGACCCGGATGTTTTCAAGTGAGAAGGCAAGGGTCAGGGCTTCGAGCTCACACTCCCTGCAGAGGAGCCTGCCTCCGGCCCCCTCCGGCCTCGATCCGCTACTCTGAAAACTCCCGGTCTCTGTACGCCTTTCCATGGCGGTGACCCAGCTGGCTCGACACATGGAACTGGAATGCACTGAGGGGCTCAGGTTTCGCTAAGCACCACATTTGTTTCCCCAGGATCCTGGTGGACTTGCTGAATCTGAACGTGGCTCCTCTGGCCGTCTTCCAGATACTGAAGTCCATGTGTGCTGGACAACGGCTGGCGAGCGATCCCCAGGATTCGGTAACCATATCTCTGTCCACATCAGAGACCCGAGGTTAGAAGTGGGCCGGGTACTTCCGGTGGAGGGTGGCAGGGTTGGGGGGAGGGGTGAAGAACCACAGGCTGGCTTGGCTCGGAATGGCTCAGCCTGTCTGTGTTTCTTCTACCATGGTCTGCAGACCAATTCAACTTCCAGGAACCTTAGTTGGCTCCACCTTTAGGATCACACTGATGGATCAAGGGTTGCTCCAAGCAGGCTAGGGTCCTTCTGGCTGACTGCTTCCCACCTCTTCATGTCTCCATTCCACAGGTACTGGAATAAACATGGCTTTGGTCTCCATCTACCTGACACAGCCTCAGGGAAGCACTCAGAGTACAGGGCAGACAATTCCTTATCTATCCTTCCCAGACCTAGGCCTAGCTCCCCCTCATCTCAGGCCAGGTCTGCACACCTCCCATCCTGGGGATTATTTGGGTTGCAGGACTGGAGCCATCTGACTGCCTTGGGACACAGAGTAGAAGTCTGACAGAAAGATGGACCCATTGCTCAGGTGTGAAGGGCTCCCCTGCTCTTGGGGTCATGTCTGGGTTGGTGAATAAGAGATGGTGGTAGCCAGAGTGTAACAGAGGAATCTCAGGTCCTTGCACCTACACATCCTGTCTGTTGCATCTGTTCTCTTTGGTTGTGGGAACACTCTGAAATACACCTTGTCTTCCCAGGCAAGCGGATGGAGATCCAATGCTGTACCCCTGCCTGAAAGCACAGGAAGAACCTGAAAGGCACCCAAATGGGGTCACGTGCTGACCTGGCCCAGTGGGACTAGATTGGTATTGCTCCAGGCCATGAGTTCGAGAGCTATTCAGCCTCTAGTATCCGTCCAAAAGATGCTGCAAGCACAGCAGGACCTCTGGATAGCTGAACCCTGCTGTCTAAGTTTTAGCATTTTGTGTATAACGTGTCATGGGGAATTTCTTTTCTGATCCTAGATATTCGGTATTCTGTCTGTTTCTTGCTCCTCAATGGGCACTTCCTAACATAGTTAGAGGCCGCTTGTTCTTTCTCCGGCTGCCGAGACTTGAAATAATCACACAGACACTTAATTATTATAATACTGCATGGCCTATTAGCTTATATATATATTTCTAGCTAGCTCTTACATCTTAAATAAACCCATTTCTATTTATCTGTGTATCGCCACGTAGTTGTGACTTACCAGTAAGGTTCCATTTGGCATCCAGCATCTGTCTCCTGTGGCAGCTACATCCTAATTTAGATTGGGGACATTTTCAGTCATGGTTTTGTTAAGAATGTTTTCTGTGAGTGGGGTGCATGCTTTTAATCCCAGCACTGGGGAGGCAGAGGCAGGCCTGTGAGTTTGAGGCCAGCCCGCTTTACAGAGTGAGTTCCAGGACAGCCAGGGCTGTTAGAGAAAAACCCTATCTCAAAAAACAAAACAAACAAACAAACAAAAAACCCAAACTGAAAAAATATTTTTTTTTCTGTGACTTTGAACTGAACCTCTTCTCCTTTATACCTATTATTTGTAGGCTTGGTCTTTTCATAGTGTCCTGGATTTCTTTTTTTAATGTTTTGAGCCTGACTGTGTTTTTTTTTTTTTAATTTTGACTTTTTTTTATTGAGAATAGGAAAAAAAAAGTTTCCGCCTCCTCCCAGCCTCCCATTTCCCCCCC
>NW_026068120.1:1820370-1904265 GCF_014885135.2 Alexandromys fortis
TGAACCTTCATAGGTACATCTTTCTTTAGGTTGGGAAAGTTTTCTTCTATAATTTTATTAAATATATTTTCTGGGCCGTTGAGTTGCACCTCTTCTCCTTCTTCTACTCCAATTATTCTTAGGTTTGGTCTTTTTATTGTGTCCCATATTTCCTGAATGTTTTGTGATGAGAATTTGTTGGTTTTGCTGTTTTCTTTGATCAGTGTGTTTATTTTCTCTATGGTATCTTCAGTATCTGATATTCTTTCTTCTATCTCTTGTATTCTGTTGGTAGTACTTGTCTCTGTAGTTCCTGTTCGTTTACCCAGATTTTCCATCTCCAATCTTCCCTCGGTTTGTGTTTTCTTCATTACTTCCATTTCATTCTTCAAGTCTTGAACTGCTTCCCGTACCTGTCTGATTGCTTTTTCATGTTTCTCTTGATTTTCTTGGGTATCTTTAAGCGATTTATTCATTTCCTCTACCTTTTTGTTTGTAATCTCTAATTGTTTATGGCAGTTTTTCACCTCCTGCTTAAGGTCTTCTATTATTTTCATATAATTCACTTTTGAGTCGATTTCTTCTAATTCTTCTGGAGTAGGGTGTACAATTCTTCTTATTTCGGGATCCCTTGATTCTGGTGAAGTCATGTTGCCTTTCAGGTTGTTGGAGGAAGTCTTGCATTGGCGCCTTCCCATCTCCTCCTTCAAATGGAGCCAGGAGAGGCCTGGTGTCTTGGTCCTGTCTTTGCTGTGAATGAGTCTCTGGGTGTATCTCTTCAGTGTAGAAGCAGGGACCTTCCCGTTGAGCTGGAACTCCTCAGCACCCAAACATGGACTACCGTCCAGATGGAGCTCCTCAGGACCGCTCTGGGTGGGTTGTGGATGCAAGCCTGATGTCTCTCCTGGTGCTGGGTTCAGATCTCCTTGCTGCTTGGGTGGTTCGTGAACAAAGGACCTACCTAGCTCGGTGCAGGCAGGCTAGTGGGGACAAAGGAGCTACCACCCTCCCGTTTGCCCTGCCGATTCGGATTCGGTCTTAGAGCCCGAACAGGCTGGGCTGGGAGATGGTATGTGGTCAAAAAGGGAAGGCAGTCAGACGGAGGGGGGGAGGGTTGTGTCGCCTGACTGTGTTTTGATTTAACATTTTCTTTGAGCTATCCACTATCTTCTGCTATGTCTTCAAGACCTGAAATTCTCTTTGCCACGTTTTTTAATCTGTTGGTGAGGCTTACCTTTAAGGTTTTTGCTTGACATTCCAGTTTTATATCAGTTTGGGTTTTCTTTAGCTATTCTGTTTCTTTGTTAAATTCTGCTTTCATGTTATGGATTCTTTTTATTATTTCATTCAGCTGTGTTTTCATGTTTTTTGTTTGTTTGTTTGTTTTGATTTTTGAGGCAGGGTTTTTCTGTGTAGTCCTGGCTATCCTGGAACTCAGTTTGTAGATCAGCCTGTCCTTGAACTCACAGAGATCCGCCTGCCTCTGCCTCCCAAGTGCTGGGATTAAAGGCGTGAGCCACCACTGCCCTGCTTTTTGTGGTCTTTATTAAGGCCTTTATTCATATCCTCCTTCGGATCTTTTATTATTCATAATTGCTATATTTGAATTCTTGTCTTGTGCTGAGTTGTTTTTCCTGGGGCCTAACACAATTGGGTTGCCAGTTTCTGGAAGAGGCATATTGTCTTGGTTGTTCATGCTTGTGTTTTTGTAGGACATAGGCATCTAGATTTACAGTGTTTGAGGTGTTTCTCGGTGTATGTATCTGGTCTTGCCTTTATTGGGCGAGTGTTCCATTTTTTGGTTGCTATTGCCCAATCTAGGTCCTAGCCATTTGTGGCCTTTGTGGGATCTTGAGTCACAGCCAAGTGTGATGACTGTGGGTTCCTGGTAGAGAATGGTTCTGGGCCCCAGCCAAATTTGTTGGTTAAGGGGTCCCTGGTAGGAAGCTGTTTTGCAGGTCAATGGGGAGTCACAAAGAAATGGAGATGGACTGGAAGGGAAGGTTTAGAGGGTGGTGGGGAGGGATGAGGGAGATCCTCTCTTCCCCAAGAGGTGGAGTAGGTAGGGGATGGGTCTGGCTGGAAGGAGGAACTCCTGTGGGCAGGCTGCAGCAGGACTAAGGGTAAAGCAGGGATGGAGGACAGGAAGGAAATTGAAGGTCCCCTTCTTAAGTCTCAGCCTAGTGTGGCAGCTTTGAGACCCTGGTAGAGAGAGGTTCTTCAGGGCCGGGGAATCACAGAGGACTAGAGGAGTTAGGAGAAAAGGTCCTCAGAGCTGCTGGGAAGAACTGAGGGGACTCTGGTCAACATTGTGGAGGTGGGCCGGGAGTAGCTGCTTTGAGAAAAGATTGACCTTGAATTTGTAACCTCTTCCCTCTGTCTTTTGTCTTTTCTGGTAAGATTACAGTCTTGTGCCACCAGGCCTGGCTTATGCATTGCTGGGAACCAAACCGAGGGTTCAGGATACAAATAGTGAACTTGACCACCAGCTCCCTCTCCCCAGCCCTTTTAAAACATTTCTATAATGAGATGGTCTCACTAAATTACCCAGATCAGCCTTGAATTCACTACGTCACTGTCAGGCTTTGACCTTGTGATTCTTCCCATAGTCCCCCTATCCCAGACATAGCTAAGGTTACACCCTCTGCTACCAGGCCTAGCCACAGACTAGCCATGAAGTCCTAGATCCAAGCTCACCTTCTACTTCACCCTCCTGAAGAAATAAGATTATAGGCATGCATCACTGTACTTAGCTTTTTATAAATCACATTTTAAGTCTGAAATCCTTTGAATCTATAGATGCAAAAGCCATATCCAGAGAGGACAGAGAGGGCCGATTAGACTGGATAATTTGAACTAATTAAAATAATATTAATTTCTTATTTCTTTTCTCCTCCTCCTCCTCTGTCTATCCTATTCCTTTTCCTTCTCCTTTGCCTCCTCTTTTCCTTTTTCTTTCTCTTATTTTCCCTCTTGAACCTCTTGTTATTTGTGTCTCTAAAACCAAAGAAGAATTGGTGTTTCAGAGCTGAACCCAATGCTGGAGTTGCCTCAAAAGTAGCAACAGGGAAGTTTCTCTAAGAGACTGCTCCAAACCAGGCTGCAGTGAGGCCAGTTGGGATTCAAAAGAAGCAGCACAAAGGGGAGGTTGGGTGACCCAAGGCTTAGGGGACTTTACGTATTGAAGAGCTGTAACACACCTTGAGTCAGGGAAGAAAGACACACTAGCTATGTCTGCAGAGAGGGGCTCAGAGCATGGAGCTGACAGGAGGGTTGAGGAAATTTGGGTGATCACAGAACTTGACTATAGGTAGGGCTAGTTTCTGTGGATTTTGCCATAATATTTCACCTAAGCAAGTTGGTCAGTATTGAGAAGTAGTCTCAGTCCTAGATTATTTCCAAGCCTGTGGAAGGTGGAAAACACAGGTCGTGCCTCCAGGTCACTGACTCCCTCCCGCATGCTCCCAGCTTTCAGCCAAGCGAGGGTAAAGCAAAGAGAAGAATGAAGGACTCTGGACCCTTGGCGAGTAGGGGACATGTGTCAGAGTCTGCAGTGCAACTCTTACTCCACTTGCAGAGGCTGGGATGCGCCATCGCCATCCACATGGGAGGAAATGTGACCCCTGGGCAAGCCTGCTTCCCAGCCTTAGCCCTAAGGTCCTAGGTTTTCAGTTACTATCGGTACCTAGAGCCCAGAAGCCACCATTTTAAATAAAAGCTCTGGTTTGGGGCCTGCTCATCTTTCTGGCTATGATTTTGTTTGTTCGTTTTTTAGGAAATAAGTAAAACGAAAGCAAGAACGAGCAAACTATAAGTCAAAAACCACGTGAATCGGCGAGCTTCCCCTGAGGGTGATTTCAGTGGTCGGAGGTTCAGCCTCTAAGGAATTCTAGACCTATCCGTAGCTAAGCCCGAGGCTTGAGTGCTGCAAGCTGCAGTGTCTCTGAAACTGTCGGGAACTTGGCTTCAGACCTCTATTGCGCACTTCCTGCCTGTGGGGCCTGATTGAAGCAGGTGTGATGACGACTCCGGTGTGAATGTGCATGGCACCGAGTCCCTCCTGCCATCTGTTTAGGGGCCATCACAGCTCTCTAGGGCACGCTTGATTCGCCTTTCCTAAATGGCCTCCTAATGGTCACTAGGAGTGATAGCGAGAGGGACTGTTCCCTTTCTCCACCCTTAGATTCCTGGCCCCGGGAATCCTGGCTGTGGGAGCAAGCATACCATATACTGGATGCCGAGTCAAAGCATGTGCTGCCTCTGGCCAACCAGCCCTCCAGGCCATTGCTGTTGGGGGGGAGGGGAGGGAGGGAGGCTTGGTAAGACCAGGGATTCATGATTGCCGGCCCACTGTCCGACTTTTCCGGCTGGGAAGTGAGTTAATCAGAATCAGTGTCAGGTCTGAACCAGGATCCAGTAGATCCCAGAAAGTCTGATTGTTTCCTTTCCCGCGTGTAGAGTCGGCCTTCTAAAAGGCCTCGGGTCCCTCTAGGGAAAGATGGGAGAAAGGTTAACCGTAAGACTCTCTGGTGTTTTAGCAAAGTCCTTCCTCATAGGGGCCTGGCCTTCTCTTCCTTCCAAGAGTTCTAGAAGGTCTGCAACTTGTCTGGTTTGGAAATTGGCTTAGGGCCTGGGAGTCTGTGTAGCTACATCCACTTGTTTATTTTCCTGCTTCTACAAATCAAACAGGATGCAGTAGGCCTCACTCCCGGAAACATTGTGACTGATTAGCCAGTACCAAAGGTGCATAGGAGCCGGCTAGCTATAAAATTAGCTACCGGTGCTGCCTGCTAGAGGTCAGGCCATTATGGATGTCACTGTGTCTGTCCTGCCCATTATGATCCCCACACTCACCTGACTCTGTGGGATCAGGGCTGTCTCCTGCTCCCCCTGCAGCAGGACCCAGTTAAAACCATCACATGCATTCAGTGAGCATCTCTAAGGTCTGGCTTGAGGGACAGAGCAAGAACAGAGCTCTCTAAATGTGCTGGTGCCCTCTCATGGTTTTGTGGTCTAGCATCACTGGAGGGCATGTCTTCTGTGCCTCCCCATTGCGGAGAGTTTGGCTTTACACATGTACCCTCTCTAACACTGCAATTTCTCTAAGCCTAAAAATCCCTTCGTTAACACTCAGCCAAGGGATAGTGGGCTCCTTTTCAGTGGACCATCTTTTGACAAATGCCAGCCAACCAACCAAACCGTGGGAGCTTCTGTGTTAAACCTGAATTCTCCACTCAGTGGTCCCATGTCAGTAAACTCAGCCGGATCAAGTTTTCTGTTCCTTCCACGGCTATCCCCATCCTTAAGCCCATGCCTGCACAGTTCTCAGACTTTCTGCTAAAATGAGTCTTAGTAAGCTCTTTAGTTGTATAACACAACCTCTTCACCGATTTCACTCTCTATGGCCCCTCTAGGAGCCTGCTTAGCTTTAAATCTGGTTCTAAGTACCAAGGCAACTATGGGTGGGCCCTGAGTCCATCAGTAGTATGCTTCCTGGCACTGTCTTCAGGGAAGGTCTTCATTGCTGCTTCCTTTTAATACCCTTAGACAAAGTGGCAAAGAAAGTACTGCAGGTTGTGGTAGGGACACATCCTCCTCTAAGGGTTGAGAGAGAAACCATTCAAATTCTGATGGTTCAAAGTCCTCAGCCTCAGTAGGACTCTCCCACACCTGCATCCTAAGTTCCAGGTTCCCATTCCTTATCATTCAGTACCCTTTAACTGCCAGCGCCCTCTGAGGCTGGGACTTGGATTTCCTTTGTAACTCAGCCAGTCTTAGGGCCTCAATCTGATTTTCTACAACTTGAGCTCTGTGGCTGCTGAAGAGAAGATTCTCTTCCAGGGCTCACTTTGAAACCTTTAGACTTTGTCAGTTCATCCCAAGATGCTAGAGGCAACCAGCCAGCATCACTATTTTCCTGATTTTTTTCCCTACAAACTGCCAACAGTTTTACATATAAAGACACTGCCACCTAGTGTGCAGTTACACTTGTTCCCTAGGATAGGTGAATCGGGGTAATCAGATACATTTATGTGTAAGTTGCTTAAATAGTACACACCGTGGATTTGTAGCATAGCTATTGGTGAGTTGGAAAACCTGTCCCAGATACTTACAAAGTTCATCCTTAAAATTTTACTTCTCTAGATCCAGTCCTGGTGCCAGTCTTTATTAGTCAGGGTTCCTTAAAGGAACAACATTGATTGAATGAAAATATATATTAAAGTACTATATTCTATTATATCTGAAAGGGATTTATGAGAGTGACTTACAGGCTGAAGTCTGTGATACAGTCCAACAGAAAGTCCACAGTCAAGAAATTGTTCGGCTTACAAGATTGGCTGGCGTAGCATTTCCAGTCTGGTGCCAGAGTCACCAAGGTTTCCTAAAGAGCTCCTGGTCTTCAGTCTATGTTGGGATCCCAAAGAAGTAGATTCTAACACTAGCGGAGGAATGCTTCAGCAATGGAATAGATGAACCAGGGAAAAGGAGAGCAAGCAGGCGAAAGACAAGAGCTTCCTCCTTCCCTGCCCTTTCGTGCGGGCTCCCACCAGAAGGCGTGGCCCAGATCTAGTGCTGGTCTTCCCACATCAGCTAATCCAGTTAAGAAAATCCCTTACGGATGTCATGGCATCTTGGGTTTTAGGTGATTCTAGGTGACAACCAAGATTAGCAGTCACGTATGTGCAGCTGGAACAGGTTGCTACAGCAGACGGATGAGCACATGCCCCAGGAAACCAACTGGTGAGTGCTGCAGCTGTAGTCTGCCCATCCTAATTCTTGTGTTCAATCTCTTTCTAGGAAGAAACAGAGGTGGCCCAACTCTTGGTAGTGTACCCATAGTGGCAGAACGTGGAAGCCGTGATGGACCCATCCAGAGAATGCCACGCCAGCCCAGTGCTACTAGGCTGCCCAAAGTGGCAGGACCTGGGAAAAGTAACTCCCGGAGCAGCACATAGACCGGAACAGAGTCTGTACATGGGACCATAGTCGAGGCAGATGCTGTCCTCTCTGTACTTTCTTTAGAAGCTGAGTGTCTCTCTCTGCCACTTTTGGATACTAATAAAGGACAAAGATTTAGGGTGAATTCTGTGTGCAGTTCTGGTTTTTGCTACAGTCAAACTATAACCAGGAGACATAACAGTGTTTTTACCTTTTTGTATCTTTATTTGGGGTCTAAGAAAATATGTATATGGATGGTCTTTTTATTAACAAGCCAACATGCTTTCAAGAATTTAAAATGTTCCCTACAAGACCAATCCATCACAGTGCTGGTAGCAGTGAGCCCCAGCCAGGAATGGAAAATGGATGGGCTGTCACCGTCTAGATCAGTAACACGACTTTACCCCTGAATCCTCCCCTTTCGTATTTAACCCAGTTGTAGGGATTTGGGGGACACTCCCCACACAGATCTGTTTTAGATCCTCCATTTTTTTCTTTTGACACACGTGCTCCCTATATAACCCATGCTGGCCTCGCTCTCAGTGTCCTCTGGCCTCTGCCTCCTGAGTTCTGGGACCAAAGTCCACGTCCATACACTCCATACACCACCATGCCCGACTGGACTCTATTGCTAAGCTCTTTTGCTGCCGTCAGAATGCTGCATCGGTGTAGAAATGATCAAACACGTGCTCCAGGAGGCCCATGCCTCTGCCATGATTGTGATGTTGCCGAGCATGCACAGAGCTTCCTGCACCTTGGCCTGGTCTCACCATGACTGTACTTGGGAGGGGCTAGTCGTTACTACTCACCTTCCAGAGAAGGGAGGAAAGCACCCCACAAGCTTGAATCAAGTGCAGAAATAGTGGCTACTTTCCCTTAAACAGAAGACACACCGTAGACACCCTCCCATGACCCCGTTCTGCCCACACTTTGGAGAAAGCATTATGTCCATCACCAGCCCCAGAGCCCTCTTGTGACTGCCATGGTACAAGAGACAATCTGCTCTCTGTTGAGGGTAGGCACTGTGGTTAGAGAACCAGGAAATCAGAGGGGTCAGCTGCAGTACAGAGGGTCAAATGGAGCAGGGATTAGCAGATGTATTCTCAAAGGGTAAGGTACTAAAATTCTAAGCTTGGCAACTACTTTGTCACAACTAACTCTGTCAAGGTCCTGAGGAAGCACACACAACCTCTTCATGATTGGTTGTGGTTGTGTTTAGCCTAAACCTCATCTGTGTGACATTAGGCAGCTAGCTGAATGTCCAGGGGAAGATAATCCCAGAGAAAAATTGCTAAGTAAGAATATATTGCAAAACCAGCCAGGCATAAAACCTGTAATTCTGGCATATGGGAAACTGAGGTAGGAGTAACCACAATTTCATTGGTTAATTAATAAACTGCTTGGCCTGATAGGTCAGAACATAGGTGGGTGGAGTAGACAGAACAGAATGCTGGGAAGAAGGGAAGTGTGATAGACGCCATGCGGCTCCTCTCTGGGTCAGACATGATGAAGCTCTGACCCAAGATGGACTAGGCTAGAATCTTCCTGGTAAGTCACCATCTCGTGGTGCTACACACATTAATAGAAATGGGCCAAGCAGTGCTTAAATGAATACAGTTTCCGTGTAATTATTTCGGGGCATAAGCTAGCCAGGTGGCCGGGAGCTGGGTGGCAGGAACACAGCCCCACAGCTTCTTCAACACAATGATCAGATTCAAGGTCATCTCCGATTACAAAGAGTTCAAGACCAGCCTGATGGACATGGAACCCTATCCTTAAAAACCTAAAGTGTGGGAAGATGGCCATGGCTGCTAACTAAGGCCTGCAATCCCAGCACTTAGCTCAGTGATTCTCAACCTTTCTAATTCTGTGGCCACAGTTCTTTATGCTGTGGTGACCCCCAACCATAGAATACGTTATTGCTGCTTCATAGCTGTAATCTTGCTACTGTTACAAATTGTAATGTAAATATCTTATAAATGACAGCTGTGAAAGTGTTGGTTGACCATCCCCTGGTGGTTGGGCCCACTACTTGAGAACCTCCGACTTAGGCTGATGCAAGAGGACCGTGAGTCCTCAGCGGTTGTATCACAGCACCAACACCCTATCTCAGAAAAAGAACTCATTCCAGTGAATTGCCAGAAACAATGACTATTGAGCTACAAAAAGCAGAATAAAAAGCAAATCACAGGGTCCACACTTGTAATACACAAAGAATGAACAGGACTTGGTAATCCACTACTGGAAAAAGGTGCGAAGTGACAGAAACCTTAGTTATTAGATTCTCCCAACCAAAAAAGCCCAGGGCCAGATGGCTTTAGAATAGAATTCTACTAGACTTTCAAAAGAGCTAATACCAATACTCAAATTATTCCACAAAATAGAAGCAGACAGCATGTTGTCCATTCATTTTCCAAGGCCACAGTTTCCCAGATAGCCAAGCCACATAAAGACACAGCTGATGGGAGAATTCCCGCTGAGCTATACCTGGTCTGGTTCAGCTAGCACCGAGCCATAAATCCACCTTTTGGTTAGCAGTTACCTTTGCTTGTCTTGTTGCCCTCTATGTGAATCTTGCCTGAGAGTTTTCCAAAGGGACAAAGCCAAGTGTAAATTCTCGATTAAGAAATAACATGAGGCCTGAGAAAGGACAGAGGATTCCGGACATCTTGGGGACTGGAGGAAAGTTCGCTCCCAGGGTAAGAGGACACCAGGATCGGCAGGGTCATGGGAAACTTCTCATCTCAGAGCAACAGTGTGTGCAGTTATGAAAATGCCTGTTAAAGGAGATGGAGAGAAAGCGCAGGACAAAGAGCTGAGAGAGCTGTCAGGGTTAACTAACCAGCACTGCATTGGTTTCAGGCAACACCTCATGTCCACTTAAAACTGACAGGATGGAAGCAAGGGTTGAGAGCTCTGAGGAGAGGAGAGCCCACACCACTGAACATTTGGTCTTTAAGTAATTCAATTTCAAATGTTCTGGAGCCATTGCAGACGGGAGAAAGAGTCACTTAAGGCTCCATCTGATGTAGAACAAGAAAGTAAAAAGAAAGACATTCAGTCAGCAGAGGAGAATGTTCTTTCACAGGTCGATAAGAGCACTGTTTTGGAGGATGGTGAAGGCGAGGAAAGCCAAGACGCTGGAGACGACTCTCCTCATCTTCATTTGATAAAACAGATTTAGACATCAGAAAGGCTGAAAGGCTTACTGCACGTTTAGAAATGCAAGAGCTCCTAAGACAAGGAATAAAAAAGGAAAGAGAAAACTTCCCAGTAAAGAAAAGGGAAAGAAAGGAGATAAAAAAAAAAAAAGGAAATCTTCCCAGTAGAAAAAAAGGGAAGGAAAAAGAATTAAAACGAAAAACTTCTCAGAAGAGGGGGAAACATTCAGTTATGGACCTACAGCGCCACCTGTTGATGGATTTGATGAATGGTTGCCTCGGGTCATAAGGACACCTCAAATGTTCCCAACTACTATGCAGCAAATGCCTGCAAAATATCAACATCCTCAAGGTTATGTTCAGATAAAATTGGAGACCTATGGTCATGACAGATCTTAAAAGATTAAAGGGAGCAGTAGTGGCATATGGGATGCATTCTCCCTGTGTAAGACAGGTTTTAAATCACTGGGCTCCGCAGAGTAGAGTTTCCCACGAGATCAGAAGGGCAGCATAGCAGCTATACTAGAAGCTAGTTCTCAATTATAATGGCTTACTTGGTGGAGAAAGGAAGTAGCAGCCATAGAACAGCATCAGCAGACCAGAGGGTGAATATGGTAAAGGGCCAATTATTAGGAGTCTATATTAGGGACAGAATGATAATATGCAAAGATAAATACAGTTTGATCATGCCACTCTAGTGCAGGGTCATCTAGTGGCATTAAGGTCCTGGGATAAGGTTGAGGAACCAGGGAAAAGATCTATCTCTTTCACAAAAATCACACAAAGTGCAGGAGAAATCTACTCTAATTTTTTGCAAAGATTAACTTCAGCAGTATATAGAGTAGTAGCTGATTCAGATACTAGAAATGTTTTAATTGAATCTTTGACTTTTGAGAATGCTAACACGGAATGTCAAAGGCCATAAGGCCTTTGAAGGCTCAGGGAGACCCTTTAGAGGAATGGATTACAGCTGC
Organism: Alexandromys fortis; assembly: GCF_014885135.2. Lineage (NCBI taxonomy): Eukaryota > Metazoa > Chordata > Mammalia > Rodentia > Cricetidae > Alexandromys > Alexandromys fortis. The sequence goes on from NW_026068120.1 coordinate 1,831,424, forward strand.
TGCTGATATCGGATCCACAGACTATGATGCTAATATAGTTAGACAAGCTATAGTGAAAGCCCTTAAATCTCAGAGTGCAAGATGCTTTCACTGTGGGAAATTGGGACATTTAAGAAAAGATTGTTATTGTTCTGTTACAAAAAGGGATACCTCTTTGGAGGACAATCAGAACAGAAAGCTTCAACCCTCAGGAATTTGCCGGAAATGTGGGGAAATGTGGACTAATGAATGCAGATCAAAGAAGAGATGCATGGTAGTCCTTTACCATCAGGAAACTGGATGACAGGCCCAGGTGTGGGCCCGGGAACAAACAACACAGTCTGGTCTATAGAGTGAGTTCCAGGACAGGATCTAAAGTTACAGAGTAACTCTGTCTAAAAAACAAACAAACAAACAAACAAACAAACAAACACAAAACAAAAAAGAAAGAAAGAAAAGAGAAAAAAAGGATGAACCAGTAGTGATAAAAGATCAACTGATGGAGGAAGGTCATTGGCTAATAAAGAAACTGCCTTGGCCCATTTGATAGGCCAGCCTTTAGGTGGGTGGAGTAATCAGAACAGAATGCTGGGAGGAAGAGGAAGTGAGGTCAGACTTGATAGCTCTCCTCTCTGGGGCAGACGCGATGAAGCAAGCCGCCAGGTCAGACATGCTGAATCTTTCCAGGTAAGACTGAAGCTACACAGATTATTAGAGATGGGTTGATCAGGATATGAGAATTAGCCAGTCAGGGCTAGAGCTAATGGGCCAGGCAATGTTTAAATGAATACAGTTTGTGTGTTGTTATTTCGGGGCATAAGCTAGCCAGGCGGCTGGGAGCTGGGCAGCAGGAATGCAACCCGCAGCTCCTTCTACAATCAACCTGTACCACTGTGGTGTGTGCCATACCCAGAGGTGAGAAGTGTGGAGGTGTGATCTTCTTTGATTCTCAGGACAGCATCGCTTACAGAGGGAGAAGCAAAGGAAACAATGCAGAAAGGGGGGAGAGAGAGAGAGAGAGAGAGAGAGAGAGAGAGAGAGAGAGAGAGAGAGAGAGAGAAGTTTTTCACTTCTGGAAATTGCAAATACTACTCTTTGGTCCCTCAGAGGCAAGCCCTTTCTTTTTGGTGGTTCTGAGACAGTCTCTTGCTGTGTATACCAAGCTGCCTTTGGATCTATGATTCCCTGCCTCTGACTCCCAAGTTCTGTGATACAGGCTTGTGTTACCACACCTAGCTCAGGGAACTTTGAAAATAGAACTTAATATAAAAGCACCGCCTTCCACTGATGCCTGTCAGACCCCCTATAAAATCTATATTGAGCAAATAACTCGAACAATCTGCCTGACACATGGAGATTACATGACTGCCCCTTATAGGTAGTATTAGGAAGGAAACCTAAATTTTCTTTAGGATCCTAAAATTGTAAGCAAGAACACAGTGAAACAGAACTAGGACACCCCACAGGGAGAAAGAACAGTTTGTTGCAGATCGAACTGCTAAAGCTGTCTCTTGGGCAGGCAGAGAGAAAGAGAAAAGCAAACTGGAGGAGAAGCAAGGAGTGTTTCTATGACAGTCAGCAGAGTGGGTCTTCCGGAAGACCCAGAATGCTCAGTTTAACCAGGAACTAGATGTTCTCTGGGGGAGCATTGGGAGAGGTTCCTATTAAAGGGAAACCTGTCTTACACGATTACTGAGGAAGGCTGAATGTTTGCTTCTGTTTACCTAATGACAATCCTGTTTCCTGGTCAGCAACCTTCTGTTTAGGACACTGCCATCAGCATTGTCGAGTGTGTGTGTGTGTGTGTGTGTGTGTGTGTGTGTGTGTGTGTACACGTGTGCTGGTTTTGACCCAAAGAAAAGGCCCATTCCTTTTATGATAGAATATGCTGCCTTGAACACTGACTGGCCTTTCTTCTTTTCTCAGGTTCATACTCGCATTCCGGAGTAACATTGCTTAATTAATACAAAATCCTAGTTTTGTATCTGCTGCTGTGATAAAGCACTGACCAAAAGCAAGGCGGGGAAGAAAGGGTTAATTTGGCTTACTCATCCTCATCCCTTTCATTCTTCAAGAAGGGATGTCAGGGACCTCAGCTGGGAACAGAAGCCCAGGCCAAGGAGTGCAGCTTTCTGGCTTGTTCTCTTACTTGCTCAGCTTGCTTTTTTTATACGCTGCAGCACCACCTACCGCCCAGGGGTGGAACTGCCCACGGCTGTCTGGGCCTTCACACATAAACCATTCACCATAAACGCCTACAGGTCAGCCTGATGGAAACGTTTTCTCAACTGAAACTACCTCTTCCCCGATGACTCTGACTTCTATTGGATTGACAAATACCTACAGCAGTGCCAGAGTCTTTTTTTGTTTTGTTTTGTTTTTGCAACACTGTGCTGCGATGCAGGTGTTGAACTTAGCATCCTCCTTCACCAGCCTCCCAAGTGCTGGGGTCATAGTTGTGTCTAGCAAGAGTTCTTTAGAATTTTTTTTTGTCATCACACTATTTTATTTAGAGACTTGAATCTGGGAAGATGCTATGTTTCCACATGCTTATCCCACCCCGGAACAGGAGCCGACATCTTCAGCAGGACCGGTATCCTTAGCCTCCGAGTTGACGAAAAGTTCCTTTTGTTGACCCCCAGTGTTTTCCTCTCCATTGGGTGCCCAAGTTCAAGCCGTTTCCCATGCTCTATTTTGACGCTTTTTCCTGCAAAAGAAAAGAATAAAGAACATGACTCAAACTGAGCCTCTACCTCTCTGACAACAGAGGTAGGTACTCCCGAAGCCAAGATGTTGAAGCACCGGGCAGGATATGGGAGAGCATGTGAATGGTGGATGGGCTGCAGGCGGGCAGACAGGCAGACCCACTGTCTATACGGAAGGCACGTGGGATGACAGACCTGATTACTTCAGTACGCACTGTGTAATCAGGTGTCACCACAGTTGGGTTTTGTTTTTGTAAAAAAAAAAAAAAAAAAAAAAGCTCAGATAATATTTATTCTTTTAGGCTTTATGGGTCTCTGTAAGATATTCTTCCACACCCAGTTCTTAGGTAACTTAAAAACCACTTAGTTTAAGCTGCATCTACCTTGGCCAGTAGGTGAAATAGTGCTGACCCCTGCTTTTAGTGCTCACTTGGGCAATCTGAGACTCCTTCTTAATTTGGGAGTTTCGATAAGATCTGATCCAGTGCCTGCCAGCCAATGTATTGGTCACAGTTCTCTAGAGGATCATAACTGTGAGAATGAATCTCTCTCTCCCTTTCTCTCTACACACACACACACATATGCATGGATGTATATGCATAAATATATTTTATCTATAATTTCATGTAATTCATTATATATCCATTATTTTATTTATTAATTTATTAATTCATTAGAGTGGCTTTAGACTGTGGCCCAGCTAGTTTAGCAAGGGCTGTCTCCCAGTAGAAATTCCAAGAATACAGTATCTGTTTGGTCCATGAAACATGATGTCTCAGCTGGTCACAGTATGCTTCAGAATTCCAAAGAACTGGACTCCAATACCAGGGAAGAGATGCTTCAGCAGCAGGCAGATAAGCAAACAGGCAGAAGACAGAAGCTTCTCCCATGTTCTTTATATAGGCTGCCATGAGAAGGTGTGACCCGGATTTAGAGTCTTCCAATCCTAAGTGATCTGGGTTTAAGGCAGATCTTCCTACCTCAAATGACCTTGATTTAGGGTGAGTGGGCCCTTACACCTCAAATGATCCGATCAAGAAAAGCCCCTCATGGGTATGCCCAGGTGCTTGGGTTTGTAGTCAATTCGAGATGTAGTTAAGTTGACAGCCAAGAATAACCACCAAGTTCCTTAAGTTGATTCAGTGGAAAGAAGCGGCATGGGACCAGAGGCTCTTAATACAACAGGCTGGTTTTTCAGCATGGTGTGTGATAGAAGCACTCTCTGTGTGCCCTAACAGGTAATTAAAGACAAATGATTGATTTCTCTGTATGTTTGTTGTTGATGCATAGAAAAGCTATTGATTTGTGCAAGTGGCTTCTGTATCCCGCCACACTGCTGCATTTATTGTTTCTAGAAGTTTTCTGGTATGAACTTGGGGCATCTAATGCATCTGTAAGAAGTGTTAGCTTGACTTCTTTCCTGACAGGTATCCCTTTAACTATCTGCTTTTACCTTATTGACTCCCACAAGTGCTTCATGCACAATATTTAAAAGAACTGGGGATAGGGTCATCCTTGTCTCACTCCTGACTTAGTGAAGCTGCTTCTAGTTTTTCTCAGGTTAGGTTAATGTTGGCTGAGGGTCTCTCATATATAGCTTATCATTCCATTGAAGTAAAATAGAATAAAGTAGAAAAGACCAATTGTTAGATACTGATCTACTGATTTACGTAAGCACTGCTTGTATTGCCTCTTTGCCAAGTGTGACTTTATTGCTGCCTGGAACAGAATGACCGAGAGTAATAGCTAAAATAATGGGTCATTGTCCTTAACAACCTGATGGTGGCCACATAGACTTCTCTAACACCTTTCTTTCTTCCCCGCCTCATCTGTGGTTTAGAGGATAAAATGAGAATGCAAACTGGACCTGGACTCAAGGACTTTAATGATATCCTAGCTTCAGTCCAAGCTTGACATCTCCTTTCCTCTTTCACTGGTGTCAGAGTGCTTATTCCAGAAACACTCCCTCAAGGTGTGTTCCCACCAATCTCACTTTCTCTAGGAATTTAGTCTTGAAGACATGTTGCCTTTTGTCAAAGGCTTTTGCTGCATCTATTGAGATAATCATGTGATTTTTGTCCATTTGACCATTTACATGGTTTATTATATTTATTGACTTGTGTATGTTGAACTATCCCTGCTCCTATTCATCGCAGCCTAAAAGAAAATGGAATATCTAGGAATAATCCTCACCAAGGAAGACAAAGACCTCTACAACCAACACTTTAAACTTCTGAAGAAAGAGAGAAAGGCACTAGAAAATGAAAAATGCTCTTGTATTGGTAGAATTAATCCCATCTCCATTTCTCAGTGTTCACAGAAATAGAAAGAAACTAACCTAAATCTCATATGGAACAACAAAAGATCCCAGAATAAACAAAGCAACCCTGAGCAAAAAGAACAATGTTGGTGGGATTGCCATTCAAGTCTTATGTGTATTACAGAGCCGCAGTAATGAAAACAGCACGGTAGTGGCACAGAAACAGACACGAAGACCAATGGGGCAAGATTACAGAAACGTATGTTGAGTAAAACAAAGCGTCTTCAACTGTGGTGCTGGGGAAGCTGGATGCCCACATGCAGATCGACCTCATCTACCACGTTGCACACACACACACAAATAAATCCAAAAGGATCAAAGACTTATAGATCTATAGACCTATAGACAGAAACACTGAAACTTCTAGAAGAAAACACAGGCAGAATCCTACATGATATAGACATAGGAAATGACTGTCTGAAAATAGGACTCCATTTATATATCAATGAAGGCCAACAATTGGCAAATGTTGTTTACCAAATGTTTACTCAGAAAAGTAAAAAGTGTCTGCAGAGCTAAAGAAACAATCAAATAAGGAGGAAGAACAGAAAATGGAAATGAGTCTTTGCCAGCTGTATACATCTAACCAAGGATTTACAACCAGAACATGTAAAGAACTATAACAAACAAAAACAACAATTTAAAAACCCATAAAAACCAAAGAGTAAATAAAAGATGGCCTTTGACAAATAAAACTGGGACTTGAACAGAGAGCTATCAAAAGAAGGGGGAACAAAGACTAACAAATATCCTCAAAAAATGATTGTTGTCCTTACCAATTAGGGAAATGCAAACTAAAAGAGTTTTGAGATTTCATCTTAGCTCAGTCAGAATGGCAAAGATTAACAAAACAACTGCTAACAGTGCTGGAGGGGATACAGGGGAAATGGAACCCTCACTCCATGCATTTCAAACTGGTACAGCCACTGTGAAAATTGGTTCTCAAAGAAATAAAAATATCCCATGACCCAGATATGCCACTTCCTATGCCTAAAGGACTTGCAATCCTATTCAGTAGACACTTGCTCAACCATGTTTATTGTTGCTCTATTCACAGGGCAGGAAATGGAAATAACCTAAATGTCCTTCAGTTGGTAGATGGAAAATAAAAATGTGGTATTTACACACAAATGGATTCCTTTCCGCTGTAAATCAAAATGAAGCCACAAAATTTGCAGGTAAGTGATTGGCACCAGAAAAGATCATATTGAGTGAACTAACCCAGAATAGAAAGATAATGTTACATGTTCTCTCTCTTTGGAGGCTCCTCATTCCAAATCTTCAGATGTAAGTACATATCCTGGAGTAATTGCAGAAACAACAAAATACAAAGGGACCATTTCCACAATGGTGTGTGGTGGAAGCAGCAGAGAGGGAAATAGGGCACGTCTGATCTAATGGGAGAAATGGGAAAAACAAGCTGTGCTGACCAATTTTATATCAACTTGACACAGGCTGAAGTCATCTGAGAGAAGGTACCCTCAACTGAAAAAGAATACTTCCATAAGAAGTATTGTAGGCAAGCCTGTAGGGCATTTTTAAATGAGTTATTGCTTGGGGAGGGCCCAACCCATTGTGGGTGGTGCCACCCCCTGGTCTGTTGGTCCTGGGTTTTATAAGAAGCAGGCTGAGAAAGCAATGAGGAGCAAACCAGTAAGCAGCATCTCTCCATGGCCTCTGCAATCAGCTCCTGTTTCTAGATCCCTTTCATTGCTTGAGTTTCTGTCCTGACTTCCTTTTATGAGGAACTGTGCTGTGTAACTATAGCTGAATAAACCCTTTCCTCCCCAAGTTGCTTTGGTCATGATATTTCACTACAGCAACAGTCATCCTAACTAAGACACAGGGAAAGTTCAATTAGGGAGGATGAAGAAGATAAACACGAAGATGGAAGAGGGTAAAAATATCAGCAAGGAAGTCTGGAAAATCATAACAAATTTACTATTAACTATTTATCTTAAAAAATCTATAATACATGCAATTCTGTGTATAAACATTTATACATTTTTGAAATAAAATTCTCTCTTCTGGTGGACAAGAGCCAAAGGCCACCTATCGATAGCTTGGAAGGCCTGCTCCACAAAACTGTCTTCCAGAGTTCAGGTCAGAAGCCCCAGCAGAGCTCTTAATCTGAGGGAAAGGCTCACCTACATGCTGTTCCAGTCATGTCTTTTTATTGTTCTGCCTCTATTCTAATTCTCCTTTGCTAATTCTAATTCCTCCTAGCCTCTCCTCTTCCTTTTCCTTTTCAGGAGGCTTCGAGCAATTAAAAAAACTACAAGAGTTACCTCTCATTGCTCAAAAGCACATTCCTAGGGTAAGTGAATAAGGAGCTGAGCCATTTCCCATGGCAACACAAAGATTTCAAGGTTTCGGGAGTAAGACTATGACCAGACCGGGAGGGGGACACAGTTTCCAGTGACAAACTTTGAGGCATAGGTCTGTTGTCAGCAGACTTGGCAAGTGAAGAATTGGAATGCTTTTCTTAGGGTGCTTTGTGTAGCAACCTGGTTGGACACCTGCAACTCTGACCTGTGCATAGCTGTAAAGTTTTAAACTCATGATCTATAATTACAAAAAGCCTTTAGTCTAGTTTGAACTTGCTCTGAGGTGAAAGTGAGCTAATTGTGTGCAGTTAGTCTGAGCAAAAGGAACAAGGCAGGCTTTTAAGTGTTTACAGTCCTCATGGGACAATAGATCTAGTTATGAAGCATATTCTAGTATATTTTCTATATATCAAAATTATACACACAAATGTTGAAAAGTCATCTTCCTGACTATCCATATATATATATGCCTATTAGATGGAATATTTTCATGAGATAAACACATAAGCAGTAGGAATACACCCAAAGCAGTTCTTAGGGAAGAAATAAAGTGGCCTATGAAATTACAGATACAGGCAGTTGGTTTTCAGAGTCAGTGGTCCTGTAAGCCTTGGTAGACAGGATTATCTCCACCAGAGTCTGGTGGGTTGACACTTGAATCATCAATTGCCATATGCTGTATACTTCTATGGCCCCTGCAGTCACCTAATAAAACCCCAGCACCAGGAATAGGAAACTAGTCAGGGTTGCTCAAGAGACTCAAACCATTATAAACTATTGCTATTGCCTTTGGTTTCCCCACAGAGGCAGACACTAAGTCTCTGTTTCTGAGAACACCATGTACTTCAGATGCAGGGCAGATAGGCCTTTGAGCTGGAACTAACCAGGAAGCCTCTTACCTAAATACTGCCGTTCATACACAGTACCAGAAGGAACCACGAAACCTTCCAAAAGAGGGAAGCAACCAATGGTTCTACCTAGCTATGATGCCTCTTAACCACAAGGACCAGTATAACACAGTAAGTCAAGGAATGCAATAGTGGCACACACACACCTTGGCAGTAACCAACAGCTCTCTAATTGGACTTCAGGCCCACTCAACAAGAAGGAAGCCTGGTACAGGAAACCTAGCCAACTACCCAGGGATGGTGTAGTGAGGTATCCTGGAAGACAGCCTACAATCACTTTACTAAGCTGCATAATCCATAACAACACTCTAACTATCTTTCCTTAGACTTATAGGTACGTATAGTCCTCATCTCTCATCAAAGAAACTTCTTTGCCTTAGATGGCAGAGACCCTTACAGAAAAATGCAGTCAAGCAAATTATAGAGTTGTAGATTACAGTCTTCATGCACAATAAAAATGCTGCATCTAAGGATCAGGGAACATTGGAGAAGAGAGGGTGGAAAGATTGTTAAGAGACAGAAGAAAGGAAATTTGCTATGAGACTCTGTCTTTTAGTAAAGTCAGAAGCTAGATACATAAATTGTCAACAACGTGTTTGTATAAACATGAGCTGAACAAGGACAACAACAATAAGTTATGTAAACATGAATGGGGAAATCCCATGAGGCCTTGACCCTACACAAAGTACCACAGGCAAGTAAAGAATGCTGATAGTGAGGAAATAGTTTTCCTCAGGGAAGAGCACAACAATTGCTTATCCAATCAGTACCAGATGTTCAGCTTTGAAAGCATACATACAGGTGATGTTAAGAGACTGAGCAGGATGTATTTATGTATTTAGAAATACATATGTCTGGTTTAATTGGAGGCTCTCTCCATCAGAGGGCGCCCATGCTCTGCGTTGCCTGAATGGCCAGGAATTGGAGACTGGACAGCCCAGAGTCCTAGAGTAGAACCAAACATGGCTGACAAACAAACAAACAAATAAAACCAAACCAAACCGAATAAAACCCCCAAACAATGAAATGATTCCTGATGATATTCTGCTATACTCTTATATTGGTTCCTCGTCCAGTTATTATCAGAGAGGCTTCCACCAAGAGCAGATGGGAGTGGGTACAGAGGCCTAGAGTCAGTCAGACACTACACAGATAGGAAGTCTAAATTGGAGAACTCCATCAGGTCTCTCTGCTTAGAGATTGGAGAATCCAGTGTGTGGGGGGGGTAGGAGTCAAAGGGGATGTAGGATACCAAGAGAACATGGCTCACTGAATCAACAAAGCAGGGCTCACAGTGGCATACAAAGACTGAAGCGGCAAGTACAGGGCCTGCATAGGTCTGCACCAGGTTGTGGATGCTAGGAGTCCCACACAAATACCAAGTTAACAGTGGGAGCAGATGTATCTCTGACCCTTTGGCCTGTTCTTGGGGCTCCTTTCCTCCTATTGGGTTGTCTTGTCCAGGCTTGATATGATGGTTTTTGCCTTGTCTTATTGTATCTTGTTTTGTCCTGTTTGTCTGTCCTATCTTGGAAGCATGCTCTTTTCTGAAGAGAAAATGGTTGGGAATTGGATCTTGGGGAGGAAGGGAAATGAGGAGGAAGCTAGGAAGAGTGGAAGGAGGGGAAACTGGTTGAGCTGCATTGTATAAAAGAAGAATTTATTTACTTTTAATTAAAAATGTGTGTGTGTGTGTGTAAGAACAGTTAATGAAAAAAGAGGCTGTAATTTGAAATTGGGTATCTGGGAACATTTAGAGGAAGAAGGCGAAAGTGGGAACTTTTGTAATTACACCACACTCTCAAAATAATAAAAGAAACAAAAATTTAAAACAACACACTAACAAAAGCCAAATGTTTGTTTATAGTGTAGAACTCTAGGACAACTCTGAGGCCATTTCTGAAGCCTCTCAGTCTTAGTGCGGTTCCCCCCTCCCCTGGGAACCTAACAACTACACATGCATGTACTGGAATGTTGGGGACTTTCCATCTCCCTGTGTCCTTGTGGATGGTCTCCAAATAGAGCTCCGTTCCTGGAATTGGGACAAGATAACCCCCAGATGTTTTGACTCAGTCCCTGGAGAGGGGGTCAAAATAACCCTCAGACATTCCCTCTTACCTCGCCTGATCTGGCAACTGCTCTCCAGCCTGGCTCTGATCAATTATTGTTAGTAGCCCTTGAATAAGCCAATCCTAATAGTTGAAAAACAACCCCCAAGCTTCCCCCTTGTTTCTATGGCTTTTTACTTTAAAAGTAGCTTGTGACAGTCATTTGGGGTCTTTTGGCTTCTTGAATGCTGAAGGACCCTGTCACGACAGATTAAATCCTCTTGCTTTTACATCAACTGCAGTGTGAGAGTGGTCTCTTGGGACAACTCCTCCTTGGTAATTGGACTTCAGGGTCCAACATTAGGTTGATATAATTGAGATGTCATTCTATCAATATCAACTGTAACATACTTTCTATCTTACCTCAAAACAAAACAAAAACTTCATCACTATCACCAGATGTCTTAGTTTGGATTTCTATTGCTGCTACTAAACACCATGACCAAAGAAATTTGGGGAGGAAAATGTTTATTTGGCATATACTTTCAACACTGTTCATTATCAAATGAAGTCAGGAAAGAGCTCAAACAGAGCAGGATACTGGAGGCAGGAGCTGATGCAGAAGCCATGGAAGAGTGGTGCTTACTGACTTGATCATTATGGCTTCCTCAACCTTCTTTCTTATAGAACCCAGGACCACCAACTCAGGGATGGCACTACCCAAAATGGGCTGGGCTGTAGACAGCGACTGCTGATTCTGCTCCTAAAGTCTTCGATGTTTCAGGTGTGACCATGGATTCAGGCTTTTAAAAAAAGGATGTGTCCTTTCCAATGCACTTTCTAACTATCCCAAAAGAGTCACAGTAGCCCATGAAGTTTAATATTACGTATTTACATAACTTTTCTGGGAAGAATGACTTTAATGGCAAGAGTCTTGGAGAAATGCTAATAAATCAATGATATCAGGAATTAATGGGAACAGTCTAGAGATGGGGGTGAAGTAGAATCAAAAGCCCTTGATTCTCTCAATGCTAATAACTGTGCCAAACCCCAAGAACTTAAGGGAGAAGGACATGAACACAAGGGATAAATAGTGCCAGCTATTAAGAGTAAGTTTTCAAGTTATGTTGCTTATAGAATAAAAGGAGAAAAACTGGCATATCTCCAGAGGAGTCAGAGTAGCACAGAATGCAGGATTGATCCAGCGTCAGTGGTGAGTTGATTGTGAGAGTCTAGACCTCACCAGATGGAAATCTCACTCTGCATAACGCTGTAACTGCAAATGCTGTCAGTTGGGCACACGGTTCTACCTGTAGGTGTGCTGAGTTAGAAAACTCCCTTTGTGGCTTGCAACACTGCTTATGCCTCTAGTTTTAGAGCTATAGATCAAGTAGGTAATGGCCATGGGTGGAAAAGTTGGGGGATGGAAGGAGAAAGAAGCAAAGGAACAAATTGGTAATCATTGTAACTATTTTTAGAAACTAAAGGAAACAAAACTTATTGTAAAACTGTTCAACCAAACCATAGAAATTGTATAAATAAAAACGGCCTAGGCTATTCAGGGCCACTTGTTTGAACAATTTTAGTGCCAACTTCACACATATACCCCAGGCCATTGAACCTACCTGGAGCGAGGCTTCCAGCAACTGTACTTCCTCTTTATTAGGATTTTTTTTAGTTGTGCAAAAGCTTTTTACTTTTATGAAGTTTCACTTGTCCATTATTGGCTTGAACAAATGGAGTCCATTTGGAAAGTCTTTTCCTGCACCGATAGCCTATGTTCTCTAGCAGTTTCAAGGTTTCAGCTCCAAGGCTTTGATCCATTTGGATTCAGTGGTGTGTGTGTGTGTGTGTGTTCAAGGTGATAGACAATGGGTCCATTTTATTCTTCCACATGTGGACATCCAATTTCTCATTACCATTTCTTGAAGACTTTTTTCCCCCTCCAGCTTATGCTTTTGGCATCCCTGTCAAATATTAATTGACTGAACCTATATATGTTGATGTTTGGGTCTGATTTTTGTTTATTGGTCTACACATTCGCTTTGTACCAGTACCATGTTGCTATGCTTCTATAATATATGTAAGATTTAGCATGGTAATCTCTTCAACATTGTTTTGCTCAGGATTGTCTTGGTTATCTGTTTTTTGTGTGTGATTTTGTATGAATGTTAGGATAATATTTTATTTATTTTAGTTATATATATATGCATGTATATATTTAATTTGTGAATCACAAGATGTGAATTTTGATTGGGGTTGATTTGAATCTGTAAGCAGCTTTTGGTAATTTGGTCATTTTCAGAATATTAATTCTACCAATCCATGAGAGGGATGTCTTTCTATTTCCTAGTACCTTTCTCTCTTTCTACAGAGGTCTAAATTTTGATTGTGGAAGTACTGGACTTCTTTGGCTAGGTTTATTTCCAGATATTTTATTTCCTTTGAGGTTGTTGTGAATGGGAGTGTGTCTATGATCTTCTTAATATGCTTGTTCAATAGAAAAGCTATTGATTTTTGGATGTGGGTTGTTTATTCTGCAAGGTTGCTGAATTGATTTATCACTTCCAGAAGTTTTCTAGAGGAATTTTTGGCATCTCCAATGTATAGTGTCATGTCATTTGAAAGCAGGGAGTTTGGCTTGTTTGTTTGTTATTTGTATACTTTAATTTCCTTTTTTTCTCTTAGTGCCCCAGCAAGTACTTTGAGCACAATGTTGAAAAGGATGCAGAGAGTAGATGTCCCTGTCTGCTCGCTGCAGTGGGATTGCTTTTCTCTTTTCAGGATGATATTGTTTGTCATACATATCTTTTATTATGTTGGTGCATATCCCCAACAGACCTCAATTTTCTAGGACCTTTATTGTGAAAGTATGTTTTACTCCCCCCCCACGTCTATGGAGATGATCATATAATTTTTGTCCTTAAGTCTGTTTATATAGCCCATTACAGTAATTGACTTTGTATGTTGAACCATTCATGCATTTTAGGGGTAAAGTCAATGGGTCATGGTGTATACTCTTATGACTTTTGTATTCTCACCAGATATGGCTATACCACACCCATAAACAAAGAACTTCAGATAACAAATACCAGCTGAGAGAGGACAAATTAACCTCTCACATAGAAGAGACCCATATTGGTGATCTGGCACACAATACTAAGCTCTAAAAACACATACACACAAATAACAGCAATACATTCAGCACTTTTATTTATATATTTGTGCACATATAATATATATGAAATGATAATGAAAATCAATGAAATATAGACTATAAAATTGAGAATGAGGTGTATGGCATGTGTTGAAGGGAGGGTCTTTGAACGAAGCTGGTGGAAGAAAAGGAAAAGGGAAAGGGATGTAATTCTAGTTTAGTTAAAATCTGACTCTGAACATTAACAAATTCAGAAAAATTGAAATAATTCTATGTATCTTTTCTGACCACACTGTAATAAACTTACATCAATAACAAAGGAATCCCTAGTAAACAAACAAACTCATAAATATTGAAGACCATGATGATGAATAAGTCATATAAGAAATATAGAGAGAAATATAAAGATTCCTGGAACTAAAATAAAATGAAACCAGCACAAGAAAACCTCTGGGCTCATATAACACAATTAAATAAAGTCTCCGCCACAGCTAAGATTGAATATGTGTTGCTTGCATGAAAATGGGTAGAACTAGAGGTCACTGTGTTAAGTGAAATAAGACCCATAACGACTTGTATCCTATGTTTTCTTTAAGATGAGGAAAATACATGAAAATGCAATGGGGTGTGCTGGGAAAGATGAAAAGAAGAGTGAGGGGTAAGAAAGAGTTATAGAAGTGAATACAATAAAAATACATTGTATTCATGTATGGAAATGTCAAAACAACTCATTTTGTACAATTAATATGTAATGATAAAAGAAAAAAAAGAAAACCTCTGGGGCACAAAAACATCACTGAGAGGGAAGCATAATAGGATGTTCCATTATTAAAAAATATTGACACAAATAAATAACTTAATGATGCAACTCAAGAATTTGGAAAAAGAAGAACAAACCCAATCCAAATACAGAATACTGAAAGAAAAAGCAAAAATAATAGGTAAAAGTCAGGAAACACAAGTGAAGATAATACAAAAAATCAACAAATCTAAAATCTGGCTCTCTTAAATGGTAAATTGAATCAGTAGAACTTTGACATACTGTGATTTTATTTAGTTCCATGAATCTAATGTTAGTCTTCATACTTGTATAAGATTTCTTTAAATATTTTCAGCAGTGACGATTTAAGGGTGATAAATTTCTTGTGTTTCTGAATATTGTCAATGTCTTGATTGATTTGAAGGATAATAGTTTCCATCCCATTAATTTCCATGCCACACTCCTCACCTGTTTTAGCTTTGTGACTATAATGAAAAAGGCTGAGTGCTTCCTGTTCCAGACTATTATAATATTGGAATTGTTTTGTAATGGGGACAATGAGGTCAAGGACTTTTATGATCATAATTTGGTCAAAAAATCATGAGTCACCCCTTTGTTTTAGGAAAGAATAATAAAATTCATGGATATATTAACAGTTGTATACCGAAACAAAGTCAAGGCTTTGAAGGACTCATGAGACCTATTCATTCCAGGATACATTCATCAGAAGAGAGACAAAAGAAACATGAAGCAAACCTTTGGCCAAAGTGATGTCATGGTCTCAGTAGGTTATATTTTGGAAGGTAGACAAGCACATAGAGATGGATAAATCAAGTGTGATTCACATGACACTTAATCAGGTGTCTTGGGAACAGAGACTCCACAAGAAAAACTCATTTCTAAGAAGAGCAAAGTCCCCTAGGAAAATGATGTAATCAGGATTGGAGATGACAAGAGGGAATAGTGTATATATTGTGCAGGTATAGAGAATTTTAAATATCTCCCCAACCTTTGCCTCCACATTTCAACCTTGCTGTGGACAGAGCGTTTCTGTTTTCTTTAGCATATTCACCTGATTTGGAAATTAATACATGACCCCTCCCTGCCATAGTAAAACTATCTCCAGTTCTTATTTTCAGCCATTAGGGAGAAAATTAGATTTCTAATCACTGTCTTTCCATCCAGAAGCCCTATCCAGGTGAGTCTGAGGTCTCAGCAGTTGTGACAGAAATGAGACAGAGATCAAAAGCAAGGCCACATAGAGTGACTTATCCAGGAGCCTGCAGTTGTCAGCAGCCACTTAAAACGTGCCTGATTAATCCACTGATGCAGTCATCTCAAGAAAAAGGAGGTTTCTCCATGTGGAACCTCTACCTAAGAGTCTTCATAGTCAATTTGCTGGATAGAGAAGCATCCTATGAACTGTGGAGGAACACAGTGAAATGAGGATGCTCCTTATTTCTGAGATGAAACACCAGTTTGATTAGCTTATACTAAACTTATGCCATGAGTCTTTCCAAGTAGTTTTTACTTTTTCTGTTTCATTAAATGGTTCTCTCTTCATACTAACGAGTTTTTGCAGCATTGTAGATAATTTTGTTCCCCAAATCTATATGTAGGTTTTTTTTAAAGTGTTCTTTCAAAATGTATGGTTTGTTTTCACACAGTTTTTGTTTTGACCTTTTGTAGTATGTTAGCTAGAGGACTGGTATCATCTTACTCTAGACTGATAGCCACATATTTAAGTTTTATTTAAATATTTAAGTTTCTATAACAAGCATTCCCTATTGAAATCACATGACTAGAGGCAACACTAAACAGCCTCAGCAGGTTGTATTTATACATCTATCTATATATGGATATCTCTCATCTCTCTCATCTCTCTCTCTCTCTCTCTCTCTCTCTCTCTCTCGCTCTCTCTCTCTCTCTCTAAGAAAAAGGCTATGATTCTGGGAGGAAGAGAGACAGAGAAGACATGGGAAGGATTAGAAGGAGGAAAAACAAGAAACAAAGTGATATTTTTATAATTTTTAAAAATTGAAAATATAGACTATATAGCTTAGTTTAAATAACACATTAGCATGTGTTATATTTCTAAATGTACTGAGACTCAATTTTCAATTAATTAAAACAGCTACTGAGTATGTATTATGTACCACAATGTTAAAGAACCATTATAGTATTTATTTACTATTAGGTCACTTCCAATTAAGTTATGAATTTCTCTTGGAAATGTTTGTTGATGTTCCATTTAATTTGTTTAATCCAAATGTTTTAACACGATTTAGTTAAATCTGACATTATTTTTCTGCCACTATTTTTGTTACATAATGTCTTTTTTTAAAACCCTTACACCAAATAATGCAAAAGTGTTTGGCCAACTGCAATTATTGAAATGAGAATAAAACAGAATACATCTCATTTGGATCTTTAATTACAACTTCAATACAAAGCACACTGTAGTAAATGTGCATAGAGTCCAGTGTCCTCAGGGATTGTGCACATCCAGCACTTGGTTTAGTGTAAAAGGTAGAGCAGTGCTGGTGGGTACAAGACTTAATATAATGTAGTAAATATAATATAGCATTTGTTTATAGAATTTGAACATAGCAGCCACAATTACAGTGCTCCTGTGCTATTTATTCAAACAGATAAAATTTGAAAGCCCAGAGTAAGACAGAAAATATACTCTATGGGATGATGGAGGTCTAACCTGCTATTGTTCACTTGCTAAATTATTGGTATTTCTCTTTCTATATCTGGTGCATGCCACAGAACTAGACACAGTGATGTTTCCCCGTGAATCCTAGGACATTTTTATCAGAAAATTGAGTAGATCAGAATTTTCAAAGGCCAACAAGTAAGAATTGAGGGAGATGGAAATGTAAGTAGTAAGACAGGAAGTCACATCAAGACATGAAGGAGATTGTGCCCGACTTAGTGCACCGCAATGACTGTAGCTAATATGCCATAAACTTCACAGTATGTAGAGGAGAATATTTGGAATGCTTGAACCACAGGAATTTGTGGTGGTAGACATAGAGATTATCTAGACTTGGTTATTATGTCATGTATAGATGTATATAGCACTATAAATATATTGTATAATTAAACAGATTCAATTATTATGCGTAAGTTAAAAATTAAATTAACCTTGTATGTAGCAGGAAAAATTTCTTAGACTTCACATGTGCTATTCTCTTCCCTTTGCATTTTGTGACCAAATGGAAGCTCAGTCTGTGAGGATGTGAGCACCAAAGTGATGAAACAGGTTTTCTTCTGAGTGCTTCGCTTTGATGGTTTATTGTTCTAGTGAGGCCTCGAGGGATGTGACTGGGTTTGAAGGGCAGTCAGAATCAAGAAAGATTTTCTTCCTTTCTGTCTCTCAGGAACCACTTGAGCTAATTAGACAATATTACCCCTGGAGACATTTTTAAAAATAAAATCTGTATCTGTCTTTGCTCATGAAGCTAATGCATTATATTTAATTAATCACTGGGTAGAAAATGGTCACGGTAAAATATACTCTCAAGGGTATAAGTGGAGCATGGCCCATATTAAAGTGTATTTCCCAACTATAACATTCATCAGAAACATTTGTATTACAATTCTTCTTGAGTACAGGCTTAGAGTAAGAGAGAAGTTGCAAGTGAATTATACCACAGACTGCCCCCAAAAGATCCACACTTGGACACAAAACAGGAGCTACTTTATGCATACTATAGTATAAACTATAGTTTTTCTGGTTAATATTGCATAGTGTTATAGATAATAATGTAATTCCATCAGGTTACTTTTTCCTTTTTTTTTGTTATACTAGCTATATGGAGTTGAAAAATGAGACGCAAACTTTAAAATTTATTCTCCTGGGAATTTCAGAGGATCCACTATGGCAACCATTCCTTTTCGGACTGTTTTTGTTCATGTACCTGGTCACTCTGCTTGGGAACCTGCTCATTATCATTGCCACAGTTACAGATTCCAGTCTACACACGCCCATGTACTTTTTCCTCTCCAACCTGTCCTTTGCTGACATTTGTTTTACCTCTGTTAGCATCCCAAAGATGCTAGTGAATATTCAGACACAGAACAAGGAGATTACATATGAAGGTTGCATTGCTCAGGTGTACTTTTTCATACTATTTGGAGTTTTGGACAACTTTCTTCTAGCTGTGATGGCCTATGACCGATACGTGGCAATCTGTCACCCTCTGCACTATACAGTCATCATGAATCGCCACCTCTGTGGGTTGCTGGTTCTTGGGTCCTGGATCACAACAGCCTTGAATTCCTTGCTACAGAGTTCAATGGCATTGCGGCTGTCTTTCTGTACTGACTTGAAAATTCCCCACTTTCTTTGTGAACTTTATCAACTGGTTCAACTTGCCTGTAATGACACTTTCCCTAATGACATGGTGATGTACTTTGAAGCTGTAATGATGGGTGGTGGTCCTCTGGCTGGCATCCTTTACTCTTATTCTAAGATAGTTTCCTCCATCCGTGCAATCTCATCAGCACAGGGGAAGTACAAAGCATTTGTCACCTGTGCATCTCATCTCTCAGTTGTTTCATTGTTCTATTCTACACTCATGGGTGTGTACATTAGTTCTTATATTACCCAAAACTCACAGTCAACTGCACGAGCATCTGTGATGTACAGTGTTGTCACCCCCATGCTGAACCCTTTCATCTACAGTCTGAGGAATAAGGATCTGATGGGAGCTCTCAGACGACTCTTCAGAAGGAAGCCATGAAGGAGACATTCGTCACAAAGTGCATAATGTCTGGGCAGCGAATACAAGTATCACAACTCCAATCAAATAACTCCAGCTAATTTCCTCTTTCCACTTTTCCCCTAGGGTTTTGATTTCTTTTGATGACTTTACTCTTCTTTTGTAGGATTGTTAGCAAGCTTTTTCTTCTCTGTTGGATCATGTATCATGTCAGAGGCAACCTGTAGATTCTCATCTATTTTACATAGCCATGACTTGTGCTGGTACTTTGGAATAAACTGGTCTTGATGAGGTCTTTGATATGATTTTACTATAGAAGAGATTCTGTGACTGGTTTTTACCACTTTTCTGTTCACCATTCTATATTGCTGCCTTAACACTTCTTACAGTTTAGACACCAATGTTATTGCTTTTATATTTGTGTAAGAGCCTAATACTGATTAGGTTGCTGTCTCTACGTTCAATTTTGTGTTCATAAAGTCCATTCTATTTTTTGGTATACAACAGTAGCTAAATATTCCTATAAAATATACATTGGTGTGTACTGGTACCATTGGCCTCATGACTCTTGTTCTAACGACATGCTGATGTGCTTTCCAGCTGTCTTGATTACTGCTCATCTCTTTGTTAGCATCCTCACTCTTTTTTTAAGGTAGCTTCATTGTTCCTAAAACCTTTTGTACAGGAATATAAATTTGCAACATTAATTGTCTTAAGGTGGTTTCCAAATCAGATAAGACAATCTATATATAAAAAAAAAATAATACAAAAAAATAAAAAAAAAATAAAAAAAAAAGTAAAATAAAATTAAATATAAGAAATGCTTATATAAATAAATAAATAAAATTGATAAAAAAAAAAAAAAAAATAAAAAAAAAAAAGGAAAAAAAAAAAAAAAAAAAGAAAGAAAAAAAAAAAAAGAAAGAGAAAGAGAGAAAAAAAGAAAAAAACAAAAAAAAAAAAGTAAAAAAAAAAAAAGCAAAAAGAAAAAAACCAAAAAAATAGAAATAAAATAAAAAAATATAAAAAAGAAATAAAAAAAAAAAAAAAAGCTATAAGAAAAACAATGAAATAAATAAAATAATTAAAATATAAAAATAAAAAAATAAAAAAAAAGAAAACTAAAATAAAGAATAAAAAAAAAAAAAAAGAAAAAAAATAAAATATAAAAAATAAAAAAAATAGATTAAATAACAAAAAAAAGTGTAAAAAAATAAAAAAAACATTTATTAAATGATCTGAAACACCAGTTACATGTGAAATGGCCTCATTTGTTTTTCTTCTTAAAAATTTCAAGTGCTGGACTGAAGGGATGCTTCAGGGATTAAGATCACTGGCCATTCTTCCAGAGGGTCTGGTTCAATTTCCAGTCAACAAATGGTAGATAACAACCATCTGTAACTCAAGTTTCAGGGAGCTCAGACACCCTGGTATGGCCTACATGGGCAATGAGCTTACATGATGTATATACATACAAGCAGGAATACATTCCTACATGTAATGGGAAAAGTAAAATGCTGCGGATCCCCGAGGGGCTTAGCAACAGAAATGCTGCAGGTCCCCCAAGCAGCAGCAGTGAGCAGCTGGTCCAATAGTAGCCATTCCCAAAGACTTCGGGGGAAAGACAAGCCCTACCCACTCCCTCCCCCGTCTGCTGAGGCAGGCAGATCTTCCTTCCTGCTTCAGCCTGACTCCCTTCCTTTTCTGTCTCCCTCTCAAAAAGGCACCTTCTGCCTCTCCGCACATCTCCCCTTCCCACTCCTGTCTCTCTTTGTCTCTCTCTCTGTATCTCTCTCTGCCTCTCTACACTTTTCACCTCCCTTCCCCCTCCATAACCCAATAAATAAATATCCAACCTTACACTGCATGTTGTGCCTATCTGTCTGTCTCTTGACTGCCCACTGCGTGGTTCCCTGCCCTGGACCAGCCAACTTGGGAGGTGTGCGGTGTGGTCTGGTGGTGTGCCCATCTGTCTGTCTCTCCTAGTAGTCTGCTGCAGCCTCTCGGGGAACTGCCTGGGACTGGATGCTCTCAGACCCGTTGACCCTTGCCACCACATGGCCCGCTGTGTGCCACTGCCTAGAAACCTGCAGCGTTTCTGCTGCTGCATCCTCCAGGTATCTGGAAGCATTTTTATTTTTACCATTACACTACACACAAAATAAAAACATGCAAATCTATAAAACCATTCCAGACCTTCCTTCAAATTTCTTCCATTACCCTATAGCAAGAACATTACCCTTTAAATATCTGCTCATGAACATTAATGTTCTGTGAGCAAAAACATATTTAAGTATTGTTTTCATTTTCTCATGTTCTGAAATCTCTTCAATGCACACACACAAGAAAGATGTCCTGTGTAAGAACTGTAGTCTTAAGTACACTCACTTCTAAGAATGAGGCTGGACAGAAGGCATCACTTCATAAACAACCTGTCCTTTCAGCTGCAGAACAGCTAGAAGAGAAATCAAACAATGGCTAATTAAAAATAATTACCCTAATGTCAGCTGTGGTTCCCTGCATTTTAATCCCGGCACTCAGGAGGCAGAGGCAGGTGGATCTCTGAGTTTGAGCTCTGCCTGATCTACAGAGTGAGTTCCAGGACAGCCAGGTATAGACAGTGAAACCTTGTCTCAAAAAAAAAAAAAAAACAAAAACAACCAAGCAAACAAAACCAAAAAGAGTTATGTGTAATAAATGTGAACAATTTGATAATTGTTAATACTACCTTTAAATATCAGAGCAAATGTCAAATGTAAGGTGCAATGGGTTGTTCTGAACATTTTCATTGCTGTTTGCATTTGTTAATGGTAGTCATCAGTCATCTCCTAATAAATGGCAGAAAATAATGTGCTTCTATTTTCTTACGTAGATATGCGTACTGGGAGTCTTTTGAACCTTCCTCGTCTTTGTCTTGACTGTAGTCAGGTCTGAGTCTGGACTTGCTCTGTTAATCTTAGTTGGAATCATTTGGATTTGAGGGCTTGCCTGGATCTAAGCTGGCTGGCGATGGTCTAGGTCAGGCTATCTGATAGCACATAGTTTCAGCCTATAGAAGGTAGCCTGCTGGTACATCCCACATTATAACAGAGAACAGTAGATCCCCACAGAGGTCCCTTGAATTACATCATAACTTTCAGTGCATCCTTGAAAAGATCAAGGATGAATAAATCAACATGGCATGAGGACATCTCTAACAATGGCTCAATGCAAGTATCATTTTCAATTCACAACATTCTTACACAGAATTTTAGTCTAAAATTTGAGGGATTATTTCCTCACATTCACCTGCAGTGACTGAATCAATTCTTGAATAAGGCAGTGATATTCAAACTCTGTGTATAGTGACATGCTATAGAAGCTGCATGGCATAAAGTCCCATGTTTGATCCAAATATTCCCTTTCTGCTCCTTAATTCTAGCTCAGTGTTCTTTGAAGGAGCAGCAGAGATTCTTTTCACATTCTAAGCACTGGGCCCCTGACATATCTCACATATTGATTAGGTGAGCCATTGAAATTTAGTCACTGATCTCATCTTAACCTCACTCTTTATTAATGTATATTAATTATATAAAAATGACGATTTCATCATGACATCTTCATATGTGTGCACAATGCACTTTGTCACCCATCCTATGCTAATGGCCCAGGAGAGTCAGTATGTGATGAAGACAGGATTGTGGGGAAAGATGGATTTTACTTGCAGGGATTCTTGGGATAATGACATGAAACTGTGTATGACAAGGTCTCTAAGCACAAAACTTCAGATTCTCTACAGTGTAGGCATGGATCCCCTCACAAGTTCATTCTGTCCCAGCTTCACTTTCCCCTCTTCTGTCTCCAAGTCTCAATATTCATAATATTGACTTTACTTCCTTGTACCTGATATTTACTCCACAGTCCTGCTCCTGTGTGGCTTCTTATGATTTCCCTGGCATTCACAATATCTTATCATCCTCGTGTTTGTTAAAATATAATATTCAGTAGATGTGAAGACTATTCTGAAAAATCCAAAAGTCTGAAGAGACAGTTTTATAACTTTTCATGCAGAAACACAAAAGCCAATAAACACAGAAACCCAAAGACATGCTGAAATACACAGGGCAGTGCATACAAGAAACATGTAGACACAAGCTGGCAAACACATTAATCCTGAACAGGAAGGCTGGAGATCTTTGGGGAAGACAATGTTTGGTTATGCAAGCTTTCCATCTTTGTGCATGCATGCGTTTGTGTGTGTGCATGTGTGCGCACATGTGTCTGTAAATGACTATGTGTGTGTATGTGCATGTGTGTGTATGATTGTGTGTGTATGTGTAAAACAATAGTCAAGGAGAGAAGGCTGCCAATTTGAGAGGGAGTGAGGGGTACATACACGGTGTTGGTGTGAGCAGACGTGAGAGGACTTGAGGCAGGAAAGTGAAATGACTGTATTTTCATTTAAAAATTGTAAAGAACATATTTTAATAAAAATGAAGTGTTCATTTCTTGTTTTCTTGAATACTACATTCACAATGAGAAAAGAAGCCTATTTTATCATTTGTAAAACCAAACAGTATGAAGGTGAATATAACTTCTTTAAATTCTGTTGAGCGGTGGATCATAACCTTTTTGGGGGCCACATATCAGATACCCTGTGTATCAAATATTTACATTACAACTCTTTNTTGGGTCCTGGATCACAACAGCCTTGAATTCCTTGCTACAGAGTTCAATGGCATTGCGGCTGTCTTTCTGTACTGACTTGAAAATTCCCCACTTTGTTTGTGAGCTTAATCAACTGGTTCTACTTGCCTGTAATGACACTTTCCCTAATGACATGGTGGTGTACTTTGCAGCTGTACTGCTGGGTGGTGGTCCTCTGGCTGGCATCCTTTACTCTTATTCTAAGATAGTTTCCTCCATCCGTGCAATCTCATCAGCACAGGGGAAGTACAAAGCTTTCTCCACTTGTGCATCTCATCTCTCGGTTGTTTCATTGTTCTATTCTACACTCCTGGGTGTGTACCTTAGTTCTTCTGTTACCCAAAACTCACAGTCAACTGCACGAGCATCTGTGATGTAC
Source organism: Alexandromys fortis (assembly GCF_014885135.2). Classification (NCBI taxonomy): domain Eukaryota; kingdom Metazoa; phylum Chordata; class Mammalia; order Rodentia; family Cricetidae; genus Alexandromys; species Alexandromys fortis. The sequence goes on from NW_026068120.1 coordinate 1,855,426, forward strand.
AGTGTTGTCACCCCCATGCTGAACCCTTTCATCTACAGTCTGAGGAATAAGGATCTGATGGGAGCTCTCAGACGACTCTTCAGAAGGAAGCCATGAAGGAGACATTCGTCACAAAGTGCATAATGTCTGGGCAGCGAATACAAGTATCACAACTCCAATCAAATAACTCCAGCTAATTTCATCTTTCCACTTTTTCCCTAGGGTTTTGATTTCTTTTGATGACTTTACTGATCTTCTGTAGCATCGTTACCAAGCTTTTTCTTCTCTGTTGTTTAATATTTTCCAGTAGTCTCCTTAGCATCATGTTAGAGGCAATTTGTAGATGCTCACTTATTTTACATGGCCATGACTTGTGCTGGTACTTTGGAATAAACTGGTCTTGATGAGGTCTTTGATATGATTTTACTATAGAAGAGATTCTGTGACTGGTTTTTACCACTTTTCTGTTCACCATTCTATATTGCTGCCTTAACACTTCTTACAGTTTAGACACCAATGTTATTGCTTTTATATTTGTGTAAGAGCCTAATACTGATTAGGTTGCTGTCTCTACGTTCAATTTTGTGTTCATAAAGTCCATTCTATTTTTTGGTATACAACAGTAGCTAAATATTCCTATAAAATATACATTGGTGTGTACTGGTACCATTGGCCTCATGACTCTTGTTCTAACGACATGCTGATGTGCTTTCCAGCTGTCTTGATTACTGCTCATCTCTTTGTTAGCATCCTCACTCTTTTTTTAAGGTAGCTTCATTGTTCCTAAAACCTTTTGTACAGGAATATAAATTTGCAACATTAATTGTCTTAAGGTGGTTTCCAAATCAGATAAGACTCTCTATATTTATTATAGAAATATTTCTAAATATTTAATCATACATTAAAATCACAGTAATATACTATTTGATGTGGGATATGCTTCTGTATATGTGTTAATTTTATTGATTAATGAATAAAGCTCCTTTGACCGATGTCAGGGCAGAATATAGCCAGACTGGAAGGTATAGAGAGAGTAGGCAGAGTAAGGGAGACATCATGTAGGTGTCTAAGAAGCAAGAGTTAACAAACCACAAGCCTCGTGGTAAAATCCCAAATAATAGAAATGAGTTAATTTAATATATAAGAGCTATCTAGAAATACACTGGAGCTGTTGGCCAAACAGTGTTGTAATTAATATAATTTCTGTGTGATTATTCAGGTCTGGGTGGCTGGGAAACTAACATGCAGTTTCTGTTTGCAAATGTTGATGAAATATTTAGTTTATGATGTGCATCTGTTTGTTTCAATGTCAAACCTCAGTGTCCAAACCTAAATAAAACATTTATTAAATGATCTGAAACACCAGTTACATGTGAAATGGCCTCATTTGTTTTTCTTCTTAAAAATTTCAAGTGCTGGACTGAAGGGATGCTTCAGGGATTAAGATCACTGGCCATTCTTCCAGAGGGTCTGGTTCAATTTCCAGTCAACAAATGGTAGATAACAACCATCTGTAACTCAAGTTTCAGGGAGCTCAGACACCCTGGTATGGCCTACATGGGCAATGAGCTTACATGATGTATATACATACAAGCAGGAATACATTCCTACATGTAATGGGAAAAGTAAAATGCTGCGGATCCCCGAGGGGCTTAGCAACAGAAATGCTGCAGGTCCCCCAAGCAGCAGCAGTGAGCAGCTGGTCCAATAGTAGCCATTCCCAAAGACTTCGGGGGAAAGACAAGCCCTACCCACTCCCTCCCCCGTCTGCTGAGGCAGGCAGATCTTCCTTCCTGCTTCAGCCTGACTCCCTTCCTTTTCTGTCTCCCTCTCAAAAAGGCACCTTCTGCCTCTCCGCACATCTCCCCTTCCCACTCCTGTCTCTCTTTGTCTCTCTCTCTGTATCTCTCTCTGCCTCTCTACACTTTTCACCTCCCTTCCCCCTCCATAACCCAATAAATAAATATCCAACCTTACACTGCATGTTGTGCCTATCTGTCTGTCTCTTGACTGCCCACTGCGTGGTTCCCTGCCCTGGACCAGCCAACTTGGGAGGTGTGCGGTGTGGTCTGGTGGTGTGCCCATCTGTCTGTCTCTCCTAGTAGTCTGCTGCAGCCTCTCGGGGAACTGCCTGGGACTGGATGCTCTCAGACCCGTTGACCCTTGCCACCACATGGCCCGCTGTGTGCCACTGCCTAGAAACCTGCAGCGTTTCTGCTGCTGCATCCTCCAGGTATCTGGAAGCATTTTTATTTTTACCATTACACTACACACAAAATAAAAACATGCAAATCTATAAAACCATTCCAGACCTTCCTTCAAATTTCTTCCATTACCCTATAGCAAGAACATTACCCTTTAAATATCTGCTCATGAACATTAATGTTCTGTGAGCAAAAACATATTTAAGTATTGTTTTCATTTTCTCATGTTCTGAAATCTCTTCAATGCACACACACAAGAAAGATGTCCTGTGTAAGAACTGTAGTCTTAAGTACACTCACTTCTAAGAATGAGGCTGGACAGAAGGCATCACTTCATAAACAACCTGTCCTTTCAGCTGCAGAACAGCTAGAAGAGAAATCAAACAATGGCTAATTAAAAATAATTACCCTAATGTCAGCTGTGGTTCCCTGCATTTTAATCCCGGCACTCAGGAGGCAGAGGCAGGTGGATCTCTGAGTTTGAGCTCTGCCTGATCTACAGAGTGAGTTCCAGGACAGCCAGGTATAGACAGTGAAACCTTGTCTCAAAAAAAAAAAAAAAACAAAAACAACCAAGCAAACAAAACCAAAAAGAGTTATGTGTAATAAATGTGAACAATTTGATAATTGTTAATACTACCTTTAAATATCAGAGCAAATGTCAAATGTAAGGTGCAATGGGTTGTTCTGAACATTTTCATTGCTGTTTGCATTTGTTAATGGTAGTCATCAGTCATCTCCTAATAAATGGCAGAAAATAATGTGCTTCTATTTTCTTACGTAGATATGCGTACTGGGAGTCTTTTGAACCTTCCTCGTCTTTGTCTTGACTGTAGTCAGGTCTGAGTCTGGACTTGCTCTGTTAATCTTAGTTGGAATCATTTGGATTTGAGGGCTTGCCTGGATCTAAGCTGGCTGGCGATGGTCTAGGTCAGGCTATCTGATAGCACATAGTTTCAGCCTATAGAAGGTAGCCTGCTGGTACATCCCACATTATAACAGAGAACAGTAGATCCCCACAGAGGTCCCTTGAATTACATCATAACTTTCAGTGCATCCTTGAAAAGATCAAGGATGAATAAATCAACATGGCATGAGGACATCTCTAACAATGGCTCAATGCAAGTATCATTTTCAATTCACAACATTCTTACACAGAATTTTAGTCTAAAATTTGAGGGATTATTTCCTCACATTCACCTGCAGTGACTGAATCAATTCTTGAATAAGGCAGTGATATTCAAACTCTGTGTATAGTGACATGCTATAGAAGCTGCATGGCATAAAGTCCCATGTTTGATCCAAATATTCCCTTTCTGCTCCTTAATTCTAGCTCAGTGTTCTTTGAAGGAGCAGCAGAGATTCTTTTCACATTCTAAGCACTGGGCCCCTGACATATCTCACATATTGATTAGGTGAGCCATTGAAATTTAGTCACTGATCTCATCTTAACCTCACTCTTTATTAATGTATATTAATTATATAAAAATGACGATTTCATCATGACATCTTCATATGTGTGCACAATGCACTTTGTCACCCATCCTATGCTAATGGCCCAGGAGAGTCAGTATGTGATGAAGACAGGATTGTGGGGAAAGATGGATTTTACTTGCAGGGATTCTTGGGATAATGACATGAAACTGTGTATGACAAGGTCTCTAAGCACAAAACTTCAGATTCTCTACAGTGTAGGCATGGATCCCCTCACAAGTTCATTCTGTCCCAGCTTCACTTTCCCCTCTTCTGTCTCCAAGTCTCAATATTCATAATATTGACTTTACTTCCTTGTACCTGATATTTACTCCACAGTCCTGCTCCTGTGTGGCTTCTTATGATTTCCCTGGCATTCACAATATCTTATCATCCTCGTGTTTGTTAAAATATAATATTCAGTAGATGTGAAGACTATTCTGAAAAATCCAAAAGTCTGAAGAGACAGTTTTATAACTTTTCATGCAGAAACACAAAAGCCAATAAACACAGAAACCCAAAGACATGCTGAAATACACAGGGCAGTGCATACAAGAAACATGTAGACACAAGCTGGCAAACACATTAATCCTGAACAGGAAGGCTGGAGATCTTTGGGGAAGACAATGTTTGGTTATGCAAGCTTTCCATCTTTGTGCATGCATGCGTTTGTGTGTGTGCATGTGTGCGCACATGTGTCTGTAAATGACTATGTGTGTGTATGTGCATGTGTGTGTATGATTGTGTGTGTATGTGTAAAACAATAGTCAAGGAGAGAAGGCTGCCAATTTGAGAGGGAGTGAGGGGTACATACACGGTGTTGGTGTGAGCAGACGTGAGAGGACTTGAGGCAGGAAAGTGAAATGACTGTATTTTCATTTAAAAATTGTAAAGAACATATTTTAATAAAAATGAAGTGTTCATTTCTTGTTTTCTTGAATACTACATTCACAATGAGAAAAGAAGCCTATTTTATCATTTGTAAAACCAAACAGTATGAAGGTGAATATAACTTCTTTAAATTCTGTTAAGCAGTGGATCATGACCTTTTTGGGGGTCACATATCAGATACCCTGCGTATCAGATATTTACATTACAACTCTTTTTAAAAATTTATTTAATTTTTTTAAATTATAAATACCAACCGCAGTTCCCACTACCTCTCCTTCTTCCCCAGTCCTCCCATCTTCCCCCAAACCTCCACCCACTCCTCAGAAAGGGTAAGGTCTCTTTTGGGAAATCAACGGAGTCTGGCATATCAAGCAGGACCCAGACCCTCTCCACTGTATGAAGGCTGAGCAAAGAATTCCTCTATAGGGAATGGGCTCCAAAAATCCAGTTCATGCACTGGGGAATAACTCCTGGTCTGGTCCCACTGCCAGTGGCCCCACAGACTGCCTGGGCCACAGAACTGTCACCCACATTTAGAGGACCTAGTTTGGTCCTATGCAGGTTCCCCAGCAATCAGCCCAGTGTCAGTGAGCGCCTACTTGCACAGGTCAGCTATCTCTGTGGGTTTCTCCATCATGATCTTGACCCCTTTGCTCATATAATATGTACTACCTCTCTTCAACTGGACTCCAGGAGTTTGGCCCAGAATTTCAAAGAATTAATACCAATACTTCTCAAATTGTTTCACACAGTAGAAACAGAAGGAATATTTCAAGTTTTTTTAATGAGACTATAGTCTCAAACCTGATATCCAAACCACACAAAGACTGAACAAAGAAAGAGAATTACAGACTAATCTCTCTCATGAACATTTACCCCCCCCCCAAAAAATCAGTAAAATAGTGGCAAACTGAATCCAAAAATACATCAAAAAAAATCATCCACTATGATCAAGTAGGCTTCACCCCATAGATGTAGGGATGGTTCAAAATATAAAAGGTAATCTACCATATAAACAAACTTAAAGAAAAGTATCACACGGTCATCTCATTAGATGCTGAAAAAGACTTCAACAAAATCCAACACTCCTGCATGATAAAGATCTTGGAGAGATTATAAACACAAGGAACATACTTAAACATAATAAGGGGGCATATACAAGTTGACAGCCAACATCAAACTAAATGAAGAAAAGCTCAAAGTGATTCAAAATCAGGAGCAAGGCTAGGTGTCCACTCTTGTCATATCTACTATATCTATATAATATAGTACTTGAAGTCCTATCTAGAGCAGCAAGACAAAAAAAAAAAGATCAGGGGGATACAAATTGGAAAGTAAGAATTCAAACTTTTGCTATTTGCAGATGATATGATAACATATATAAGTGACCCCAAAAGTTCTAACAATGAACTCCTACTGATGTAGGTGGGTCTTCTGTCTCTGTGTTAATTTCATTGGTTAATAAAGAAACTGCCTTGGCTTTTTGATAGGGCAGAACTTAGATAGGCGGAGTAGACAGAACAGAATTGTGGGAGGAAGAAAGAAGAGACAGGCAGATGCCATAGCTCTCCTCTCTGAGATGGACACAGGTTAGAATCTTCCCCGTAAGCCACCACCTCGTGGGGCTACACACATTATTAGAAATGGGTTAATCAAGATGTGAGAATTAGCCAACAAGAGGCTGGAACTAATGGACCAGGCAGTGTTTAAATGAATACAATTTGTGTGTAATTATTTTGGGTGTTAAGCTAGCCATGAGGAAGCCAGGCAGGATGAAAAGCAGGCCTGCTCACCTCATCATTACATCTACAGCTGATAAACACCTTCAGCAATGTGGCAGAATAGAAGATCAACTGAAAAAAATTTTGTCGCCTTCCTATACACAAATGATCAACAGAAAGACACCCTTTAAAATAACCACAAATAACATAAAATATCTTGGAGTAACTCTTTCTAAAGAAGTGAAATAAGTATATGACAAAAACTTTAACTCTGAAGAAAGAAATTGAAGAAGATATCAGAAAATGGAAAGAGCTTCCATGCTCTTGAATAGGCAGGATAGGTAGGAATAACATAGTAAATCTCACCAAAAGCAATCTACAGGTTCAATGCAATCCCTACCAAAATCCCATCATAATTCTTCATAGACCTTGAAAGAACAATACTCCATTTCATATGAAAAAACTCAGGATAGTCAAAACAATCCTGTAAGCTAAAGGAATGTCAAGAGACATCACTATCCCTGACTTCAAACTATATACTATATAGTATAAACCTATAGTTATAAAAACAGCTTGGTATTGGCATAAAAACAGACATGAGGATTAATGGGATTGAATTGAAGACCCTGACATTAATCCACACACCTATGAATATCTAATTTTTGAAAAAGATCCAAAATTGTACAATGGAAAAAAGAAAGCATCTTCAACAAAGGTTGCTGGCATAACTGGATATTGATATGTAGAATAATGCAAATAGATCCTTATTTATTCTCATGAATGAAACTCAAGACCAAGTTGATCAAGACCTCAACATAAATCCATATACACCGAACCTGATAGAAAAGAAAGTGAAAAATAGCCTTGACTTCCTAAATATATCACCAGTAAAGAAAATAAAAAATTAAATTAATAAATATAGCACCAGTAACACAGACACTGAGATCAACAATTAATAAATGAGACCTCTGAGACTCTTCTCTAAGACAAGGCACATAATCTCTAAGACCAAACAGCAGCCTACATAATGGGAAAAGAGCTGCACCAACCCCACATCTGACAGAAGGCTGATCTCCAAATATATGAAGAACCCTAGAAAGTAGACACTAGAATACCAAATAATTCAATTTAAAAATGGGGTACAGATCTAAACAGAGAATTCTTAATAGAAGAAGCTAAAATGGCTGAAATACATTTAAGAAATTGCTCGATATCCTTTATCATCAGAAAAATACAAATCAAAATGACTCTGAGACAGCATCTTAGCACCTGTCAGAATGGCTAAGACAGCTTATGCTGGAGAGGATGTGGAGTAAGGAGAACACTCTTCCACTGCTGGTGGGAGAGCAAATTTGTACAGTCACTTTGGAAAACAGTATGACAGTTTCTTATAAATTTGGAGTAAATCTATATCAAGACACAGCAATACCACTCTTGGGTAAATAACCAAAGGATGCACACTCATGCCACAAGGACATTTGCTCAGCTGTGTCATAGCAGCATTGCTTGTAATAACCAGAACATGGAAATGACCTAGATGCCCCTCAGCCAAAGAATTATGGTACATTTATACAATGGAGTATTAATCAGCAGTAAAAAATACAGTAACATCTTGATATCTGAAGGCAAACGGATGGAACTAGAAAAAAACATACTGATTGAGGTTCCCAGACCCAGAATGATAAACATGGCATGTTCTTACTCATCAGTGACTATTAGATATAAAGAAAACCAGGCTATAATCCACAACCCCTGAGAAGTTAGGTAACAAGGAGGACCTGAAAAGAGACATGCATTGTTGAGTTTGGGGGAAGGGACAGAGAAAGAAGTAAGGAAAGAGATATCTTGAAAGATGGAACCATTATGGGGTTAGGGAGAAATTTAGTACTAGGGAAACTCCCAGGAACCTACAAGGATGACCCCAGCAAGACCTGGCAATAATGGAGAGGATGCCTGAACTGGCCTAACCCTAATTGTCAACATAGAACCTTTATCCAGTAACTGATGGAGCAGATGCAGAAATCCACAGCTGAGTACTGGGCCAAACTCCTGGAGTCCAGTCAAAGAGAGGGAGGAGGAATTATATGAACAAAGGGGTCAAGATCATGATGGGGAAATCCACAGAGACAGCTGACCTGAGTTAGTAGGAGCTCACTGACTCTGGAGTGATTGCTGGGGAACCTGTATAGGACCAAACTAAGTCCTCTGAATATGGGTGACAGTTCTGTGGCCCAGGCAGTCTGTGGGGCCACTGGCAGTGGGACCAGGATTTATTCCTCAGTGCATGAACTGGATTTTTGGAGCCCATTCCCTATAGAGGAATTCCTTGCTCAGCCTTCATACAGTGGAAAGGGCCTGGGTCCTGCTTGATATGCCAGACTCTGTTGACTTCCCATAAGAGACCTTACCCTTTCTGAGGAGTGGGTGGAGGTTTGGGGGAAGATGGGAGGACTGGGGAAGAAGGAGAGGTATGTATAATTTAAAAAAATTTTAAATAAAAAAATTTTAAAAAGAGTTGTAATGTAAATATTTGATACACAGGGTATCTGATATGTGGCCCCCAAAAAGGTTATGATCCACCGCTCAACAGAATTTAAAGAAGTTATATTCACCTTCATACTGTTTGGTTTTACAAATGATAAAATAGGCTTCTTTTCTCATTGTGAATGTAGTATTCAAGAAAACAAGAAATGAACACTTCATTTTTATTAAAATATGTTCTTTACAATTTTTAAATGAAAATACAGTCATTTCACTTTCCTGCCTCAAGTCCTCTCACGTCTGCTCACACCAACACCGTGTATGTACCCCTCACTCCCTCTCAAATTGGCAGCCTTCTCTCCTTGACTATTGTTTTACACATACACACACAATCATACACACACATGCACATACACACACATAGTCATTTACAGACACATGTGCGCACACATGCACACACACAAACGCATGCATGCACAAAGATGGAAAGCTTGCATAACCAAACATTGTCTTCCCCAAAGATCTCCAGCCTTCCTGTTCAGGATTAATGTGTTTGCCAGCTTGTGTCTACATGTTTCTTGTATGCACTGCCCTGTGTATTTCAGCATGTCTTTGGGTTTCTGTGTTTATTGGCTTTTGTGTTTCTGCATGAAAAGTTATAAAACTGTCTCTTCAGACTTTTGGATTTTTCAGAATAGTCTTCACATCTACTGAATATTATATTTTAACAAACACGAGGATGATAAGATATTGTGAATGCCAGGGAAATCATAAGAAGCCACACAGGAGCAGGACTGTGGAGTAAATATCAGGTACAAGGAAGTAAAGTCAATATTATGAATATTGAGACTTGGAGACAGAAGAGGGGAAAGTGAAGCTGGGACAGAATGAACTTGTGAGGGGATCCATGCCTACACTGTAGAGAATCTGAAGTTTTGTGCTTAGAGACCTTGTCATACACAGTTTCATGTCATTATCCCAAGAATCCCTGCAAGTAAAATCCATCTTTCCCCACAATCCTGTCTTCATCACATACTGACTCTCCTGGGCCATTAGCATAGGATGGGTGACAAAGTGCATTGTGCACACATATGAAGATGTCATGATGAAATCGTCATTTTTATATAATTAATATACATTAATAAAGAGTGAGGTTAAGATGAGATCAGTGACTAAATTTCAATGGCTCACCTAATCAATATGTGAGATATGTCAGGGGCCCAGTGCTTAGAATGTGAAAAGAATCTCTGCTGCTCCTTCAAAGAACACTGAGCTAGAATTAAGGAGCAGAAAGGGAATATTTGGATCAAACATGGGACTTTATGCCATGCAGCTTCTATAGCATGTCACTATACACAGAGTTTGAATATCACTGCCTTATTCAAGAATTGATTCAGTCACTGCAGGTGAATGTGAGGAAATAATCCCTCAAATTTTAGACTAAAATTCTGTGTAAGAATGTTGTGAATTGAAAATGATACTTGCATTGAGCCATTGTTAGAGATGTCCTCATGCCATGTTGATTTATTCATCCTTGATCTTTTCAAGGATGCACTGAAAGTTATGATGTAATTCAAGGGACCTCTGTGGGGATCTACTGTTCTCTGTTATAATGTGGGATGTACCAGCAGGCTACCTTCTATAGGCTGAAACTATGTGCTATCAGATAGCCTGACCTAGACCATCGCCAGCCAGCTTAGATCCAGGCAAGCCCTCAAATCCAAATGATTCCAACTAAGATTAACAGAGCAAGTCCAGACTCAGACCTGACTACAGTCAAGACAAAGACGAGGAAGGTTCAAAAGACTCCCAGTACGCATATCTACGTAAGAAAATAGAAGCACATTATTTTCTGCCATTTATTAGGAGATGACTGATGACTACCATTAACAAATGCAAACAGCAATGAAAATGTTCAGAACAACCCATTGCACCTTACATTTGACATTTGCTCTGATATTTAAAGGTAGTATTAACAATTATCAAATTGTTCACATTTATTACACATAACTCTTTTTGGTTTTGTTTGCTTGGTTGTTTTTGTTTTTTTTTTTTTTTTGAGACAAGGTTTCACTGTCTATACCTGGCTGTCCTGGAACTCACTCTGTAGATCAGGCAGAGCTCAAACTCAGAGATCCACCTGCCTCTGCCTCCTGAGTGCCGGGATTAAAATGCAGGGAACCACAGCTGACATTAGGGTAATTATTTTTAATTAGCCATTGTTTGATTTCTCTTCTAGCTGTTCTGCAGCTGAAAGGACAGGTTGTTTATGAAGTGATGCCTTCTGTCCAGCCTCATTCTTAGAAGTGAGTGTACTTAAGACTACAGTTCTTACACAGGACATCTTTCTTGTGTGTGTGCATTGAAGAGATTTCAGAACATGAGAAAATGAAAACAATACTTAAATATGTTTTTGCTCACAGAACATTAATGTTCATGAGCAGATATTTAAAGGGTAATGTTCTTGCTATAGGGTAATGGAAGAAATTTGAAGGAAGGTCTGGAATGGTTTTATAGATTTGCATGTTTTTATTTTGTGTGTAGTGTAATGGTAAAAATAAAAATGCTTCCAGATACCTGGAGGATGCAGCAGCAGAAACGCTGCAGGTTTCTAGGCAGTGGCACACAGCGGGCCATGTGGTGGCAAGGGTCAACGGGTCTGAGAGCATCCAGTCCCAGGCAGTTCCCCGAGAGGCTGCAGCAGACTACTAGGAGAGACAGACAGATGGGCACACCACCAGACCACACCGCACACCTCCCAAGTTGGCTGGTCCAGGGCAGGGAACCACGCAGTGGGCAGTCAAGAGACAGACAGATAGGCACAACATGCAGTGTAAGGTTGGATATTTATTTATTGGGTTATGGAGGGGGAAGGGAGGTGAAAAGTGTAGAGAGGCAGAGAGAGATACAGAGAGAGAGACAAAGAGAGACAGGAGTGGGAAGGGGAGATGTGCGGAGAGGCAGAAGGTGCCTTTTTGAGAGGGAGACAGAAAAGGAAGGGAGTCAGGCTGAAGCAGGAAGGAAGATCTGCCTGCCTCAGCAGACGGGGGAGGGAGTGGGTAGGGCTTGTCTTTCCCCCGAAGTCTTTGGGAATGGCTACTATTGGACCAGCTGCTCACTGCTGCTGCTTGGGGGACCTGCAGCATTTCTGTTGCTAAGCCCCTCGGGGATCCGCAGCATTTTACTTTTCCCATTACATGTAGGAATGTATTCCTGCTTGTATGTATATACATCATGTAAGCTCATTGCCCATGTAGGCCATACCAGGGTGTCTGAGCTCCCTGAAACTTGAGTTACAGATGGTTGTTATCTACCATTTGTTGACTGGAAATTGAACCAGACCCTCTGGAAGAATGGCCAGTGATCTTAATCCCTGAAGCATCCCTTCAGTCCAGCACTTGAAATTTTTAAGAAGAAAAACAAATGAGGCCATTTCACATGTAACTGGTGTTTCAGATCATTTAATAAATGTTTTATTTAGGTTTGGACACTGAGGTTTGACATTGAAACAAACAGATGCACATCATAAACTAAATATTTCATCAACATTTGCAAACAGAAACTGCATGTTAGTTTCCCAGCCACCCAGACCTGAATAATCACACAGAAATTATATTAATTACAACACTGTTTGGCCAACAGCTCCAGTGTATTTCTAGATAGCTCTTATATATTAAATTAACTCATTTCTATTATTTGGGATTTTACCACGAGGCTTGTGGTTTGTTAACTCTTGCTTCTTAGACACCTACATGATGTCTCCCTTACTCTGCCTACTCTCTCTATACCTTCCAGTCTGGCTATATTCTGCCCTGACATCGGTCAAAGGAGCTTTATTCATTAATCAATAAAATTAACACATATACAGAAGCATATCCCACATCAAATAGTATATTACTGTGATTTTAATGTATGATTAAATATTTAGAAATATTTCTATAATAAATATAGAGAGTCTTATCTGATTTGGAAACCACCTTAAGACAATTAATGTTGCAAATTTATATTCCTGTACAAAAGGTTTTAGGAACAATGAAGCTACCTTAAAAAAAGAGTGAGGATGCTAACAAAGAGATGAGCAGTAATCAAGACAGCTGGAAAGCACATCAGCATGTCGTTAGAACAAGAGTCATGAGGCCAATGGTACCAGTACACACCAATGTATATTTTATAGGAATATTTAGCTACTGTTGTATACCAAAAAATAGAATGGACTTTATGAACACAAAATTGAACGTAGAGACAGCAACCTAATCAGTATTAGGCTCTTACACAAATATAAAAGCAATAACATTGGTGTCTAAACTGTAAGAAGTGTTAAGGCAGCAATATAGAATGGTGAACAGAAAAGTGGTAAAAACCAGTCACAGAATCTCTTCTATAGTAAAATCATATCAAAGACCTCATCAAGACCAGTTTATTCCAAAGTACCAGCACAAGTCATGGCCATGTAAAATAAGTGAGCATCTACAAATTGCCTCTAACATGATGCTAAGGAGACTACTGGAAAATATTAAACAACAGAGAAGAAAAAGCTTGGTAACGATGCTACAGAAGATCAGTAAAGTCATCAAAAGAAATCAAAACCCTAGGGAAAAAGTGGAAAGATGAAATTAGCTGGAGTTATTTGATTGGAGTTGTGATACTTGTATTCGCTGCCCAGACATTATGCACTTTGTGACGAATGTCTCCTTCATGGCTTCCTTCTGAAGAGTCGTCTGAGAGCTCCCATCAGATCCTTATTCCTCAGACTGTAGATGAAAGGGTTCAGCATGGGGGTGACAACACTGTACATCACAGATGCTCGTGCAGTTGACTGTGAGTTTTGGGTAACAGAAGAACTAAGGTACACACCCAGGAGTGTAGAATAGAACAATGAAACAACCGAGAGATGAGATGCACAAGTGGAGAAAGCTTTGTACTTCCCCTGTGCTGATGAGATTGCACGGATGGAGGAAACTATCTTAGAATAAGAGTAAAGGATGCCAGCCAGAGGACCACCACCCAGCAGTACAGCTGCAAAGTACACCACCATGTCATTAGGGAAAGTGTCATTACAGGCAAGTAGAACCAGTTGATTAAGCTCACAAACAAAGTGGGGAATTTTCAAGTCAGTACAGAAAGACAGCCGCAATGCCATTGAACTCTGTAGCAAGGAATTCAAGGCTGTTGTGATCCAGGACCCAAGAACCAGCAACCCACAGAGGTGGCGATTCATGATGACTGTATAGTGCAGAGGGTGACAGATTGCCACGTATCGGTCATAGGCCATCACAGCTAGAAGAAAGTTGTCCAAAACTCCAAATAGTATGAAAAAGTACACCTGAGCAATACAGCCTTCGTATATAATCTCCTTGTTCTGTGTCTGAATATTCACTAGCATCTTTGGGATGCTAACAGAGGTAAAACAAATGTCAGCAAAGGACAGGTTGGAGAGGAAAAAGTACATGGGCGTGTGTAGACTGGAATCTGTAACTGTGGCAATGATAATGAGCAGGTTCCCAAGCAGAGTGACCAGGTACATGAACAAAAACAGTCCGAAAAGGAATGGTTGCCATAGTGGATCCTCTGAAATTCCCAGGAGAATAAATTTTAAAGTTTGCGTCTCATTTTTCAACTCCATATAGCTAGTATAACAAAAAAAGGAAAAAGTAACCTGATGGAATTACATTATTATCTATAACACTATGCAATATTAACCAGAAAAACTATAGTTTATACTATAGTATGCATAAAGTAGCTCCTGTTTTGTGTCCAAGTGTGGATCTTTTGGGGGCAGTCTGTGGTATAATTCACTTGCAACTTCTCTCTTACTCTAAGCCTGTACTCAAGAAGAATTGTAATACAAATGTTTCTGATGAATGTTATAGTTGGGAAATACACTTTAATATGGGCCATGCTCCACTTATACCCTTGAGAGTATATTTTACCGTGACCATTTTCTACCCAGTGATTAATTAAATATAATGCATTAGCTTCATGAGCAAAGACAGATACAGATTTTATTTTTAAAAATGTCTCCAGGGGTAATATTGTCTAATTAGCTCAAGTGGTTCCTGAGAGACAGAAAGGAAGAAAAACTTTCTTGATTCTGACTGCCCTTCAAACCCAGTCACATCCCTCGAGGCCTCACTAGAACAATAAACCATCAAAGCGAAGCACTCAGAAGAAAACCTGTTTCATCACTTTGGTGCTCACATCCTCACAGACTGAGCTTCCATTTGGTCACAAAATGCAAAGGGAAGAGAATAGCACATGTGAAGTCTAAGAAATTTTTCCTGCTACATTCAAGGTTAATTTGAATTTTAACTTACACATAATAATTGAATTTGTTGAGTTATACAATATATTCATAGTATATATATGACATATTAACTGAGTCTAGATAATCTCTATGTTTACCACCACAAATTCCTGTGGTTTAAGCATTCCAAATATTCTCCTCTACATACTGTGAAGTTTAAGGCATATTAGCTACAGTCATTGCGGTGCACTAAGTCGGGCACAATCTCCTTCATGTCTTGATGTGACTTCCTGTCTTACTACTTACGTTTCCATCTCCCTCAGTTCTTACTTGATGGCCTCTGAACATTCTGATCTACTCAATTTTGTGATTAAAAATGTCTTAGGATTCACAGGGAAACATCACTGTGTCTAATTCTGTGGCATGCAGCAGATATAGAAAGAGAAATACCAATAATTTAGCAAGTGAACAATAGCAGGTTAGACTTCCATCATCCCATAGAGTATATTTTATGTCTTACTCTAGGTTTTCAAAATTTATCCATATAATAAATAGCACAGGAGCACTGTAATTGTGGCTGCTATGTTCAAATTCTATAAACAAATGCTATATTATATTTACTATATTATATTAAGTCCTGTACCTACCAGCACTGCTCTACCTTTTACACTAAACAAAGTGCTGGATGTGCACAATCCCTGAGGACACTGGACTCTATGCACATTTACTACAGTGTGCTTTGTATTGAAGTTGTAATTAAAGATCCAAATGAGAAGTATTCTGTTTTACTCTCATTACAATATTCACATTTGACCAAACACATTTGCATTATTTGGAATAAGAGTTTTTTAAAAAAAAACCTTAGTATTTGTAACAAAAATAGTGGCAGAAGAAGAAGAAGGTCAGATTTAACTTATTCATGCTAAACCATTTGGATTAAGCAAATTAAGTAAATATCGACTAAAGTTTTCAAGAGGAATTTATAACTGAATTATAAATAACCTACTAATAAATGAATACCATAATGTTTCTTAAACATTGTGTTGCATGATACACTCTCATTAACTATTTATTAAATGAATGGGAATCGAGTCTCAGTGCATTAAAAATGTAACACATAATTTAGCTATATGTTCTATCTTTTTAATTCAAAAAACTATAAGTATATCCATTTCTCTCTTCTTTTTAATCCTTCTAACCCTTCCCATGTTCTTCCCTTATCACTCTTTCCAAGATTCATTCTTTCTTTCTTTCTTTCTTTCTTTCTTTCTTTCTTTCTTTTTTCTTTCTTATTACAAATATATATATGTATATAGATATTCATATATTCATGAATATATAGATACAATCTACTGAGGCTGTTTAGTGTTGCCTAGGTGTATATAATTTCAGTAGGAAATGCTTGTTTAAGGAAGCTTAAAGATTTAAATGAAAACTTAAAAATATGGCTATCAATCATGAGGAAGATGATACCAGTCCTCTAGATAACATATTATATAATGTCAAAATAAAAAAACTGTGTAAACAAGCAATACATTTTTAAAGAACACTAAAAAAATCCATGAAATCATAGATTTCATAAACAAAATTATCTACATTGTTGCAAAAACTCAGCACTAAGAAGAGAGAACCATTTAACAATAGAGGGAAAAGCCTAAAGTAAAAACTATTTGGGAAGACTCATGGCATAAGTTTAAGCTAATCAAACTGGTGTTTCATCTCAGAAATAAGGAGCATCCTCATTTCACTGTGTTCCTCCACAGTTCATAGGATGCTTCTCTATCCAGCAAATTGACTATGAAGACTCTTAGGTAGAGGTTCCACATGGAGAAACCTCCTTTTTCTTGAGATGACTGCATCAGTGGATTAATCAGGCACGTTTTAAGTGGCTGCTGACAACTGCAGGCTCCTGGATAAGTCACTCTATGTGGCCTTGCTTTTGATCTCTGTCTCATTTCTGTCACAACTGCTGAGACCTCAGACTCACCTGGATAGGGCTTCTGGATGGAAAGACAGTGATTAGAAATCTAATTTTCTCCCTAATGGCTGAAAATAAGAACTGGAGATAGTTTTACTATGGCAGGGAGGGGTCATGTATTAATTTCCAAATCAGGTGAATATGCTAAAGAAAACAGAAACGCTCTGTCCACAGCAAGGTTGAAATGTGGAGGCAAAGGTTGGGGAGATATTTAAAATTCTCTATACCTGCACAATATATACACTATTCCCTCTTGTCATCTCCAATCCTGATTACATCATTTTCCTAGGGGACTTTGCTCTTCTTAGAAATGAGTTTTTCTTGTGGAGTCTCTGTTCCCAAGACACCTGATTAAGTGTCATGTGAATCACACTTGATTTATCCATCTCTATGTGCTTGTCTACCTTCCAAAATATAACCTACTGAGACCATGATATCACTTTGGCCAAATCTTTCTTTCTTTCTTTCTTTCTTTCTTTCTTTCTTTCTTTCTTTCTTTCTTTCTTTCTTTCTTTCTTTCTTTCCTTCTTTCTAAGATTTATTATTATGGATATAGTGTTCTGCCTGCTTGTATCCCTGCAGGCCAAAAAAGAGCACCAGATCTCATTACAGATGGTTGTGAGCCACCATGTGGTTGCTGGGAATTGAACTCAGAACCTCTAGAAGAGCATCCAGTTCTCTTAACCTCTGAGCCATCTCTCCAGTCCCTTCTTCATGTTTCTTTTGAATCTCTTCTGCTGAAAAGGTGCTGTAATGAATGGGTCTCATGAGTCCTTCAAAGCTTTGAAAGATTTGTTAAGTGTTTCCTACATTTAATCAAACAGTTGATGAGTGCCACTAATTGCATTTCATAAATATTTAGCCATGTTGTTAATTACTGTCATTCATAGGATTTAGAGCTGCGTAGTACTATCAGTTGACTATCAGGTACAGTAATACACACTAGATCTACTCATTTTTTTTTTTGATTTTTGAGACAGGGTTTCTCCGTAGCTTTTGGTTCCTGTCCTGGAACTAGCTCTTCTAGACCAGGCTGGCCTCGAACTCACAGAGATCCGACTGCCTCTGCCTCCCGAGTGCTGGGATTAAAGGTGTGCGCCACCACTGCCTGGCTTATATCTACTCATTTTAAGTATAGTTTAAGAAACACTAGCTAGAGCGACAAGGCAAAAAAAATTAGAAGCATATAATTAGGAGTCAAACAAGTAGTCAAATTATCCCAATTTGCAGATGGTATTATATGTAAGAGACAGCAAACTCCCACCAGAAAAAAATTAGAGAAAAATCATTAATTTCAAGAAAATATCAACTTGCAAAAATCAATAGACTTTTTAAATATCACCAAGTCCTTAGAAAGAGATCAAGAGGCACACACTCATTTACAATAACATCAAAGACAGTAAAATGCCTTGGAATAGACCTAACAATGGGTGTGAAAGACTTCCACAAGGAAAACTTCAAATCAATAAACAAAGAGATTGAGGAAGATACTGAAAAGGGGAAAGACATCAGTGTTTATAGATTTAAAATTAATATTATGAAAATGACCATTTCACCAAAACCAATTAGAGGTTTGATGCAATATAAATCACAACATTCTCACAGAAATAGACAAAACATCCTAACATTTACATAAAACCAAAAATACCTCAGATAGCTAAAATAAGTCTAATCAAAAAGAATAATATTGGGGGAGTCACCATTACAGACTTTAAGATATTCTATAGAGCTAATGTAGTAAAAACAATTGTAGTATTGGCCCCAAAACCTGCACAAATCACAGGAATAAAATATAAGACTCAAACATGAGTACTTATAAGTACAGCCATCTTCTATGTAACAAAAAGAAAAAAGAATCAAGACAAACAAACAAAATAGCCACACACTGGGGAAAAGACAGCACCTTCCACAATGGCTCTGGGAAAACTGGATGTCTATAGTTGGAAGAATTATATAAGATCTCTATGTGCCCCCTGCACAATAGTTATATCCAAATTCAGCAAAGATTTCAATTTGGATCCTGAAACACTAAAGTTTCCAGAAGAAATCACAAGCAGTACTTTACAAGATATTGGTGTAGGAAAGGACTTCTTTTCTGAACTCTATTTGCCCAGAAATGAAATTCTACAATTGACAAGTGGGACCTCTTAAAACTAAAATATTCTGTACATCTAACAAGAAAGTAGCTGAGTAATGAAGAAACACCCAGATTGTCAGAGTATCAAGAAAAAAATAAATAAAACTTCCTGAAACTAATTGAAAATGAAAAGAACAACTCCAAACCTCTGGGACACCTTGGCAGTCACCCTAAGAGGGATATTTATAGGTCTAAGAGCCTATGTTAAAAACCAAACAAGAAGTCAGGTGTGGTGGTGCATGCCTTTAATCCCAGCACTTAGAAGGCAGAAGCAGGTGGATCTCTGTGAGTTTAAGGCCTGCCTGGTCTACAAGAGCTAGTTCCAGGACAGGCTCCAAAGCTACCGAGAAACAACAAGAACAACAACAAAAGAACAAAATGAACAAGAAACAAATGACACTGAAACAACCAAAACAATATTTTAAAAAAATCAATGGATATAAGAGTTGGTTTGTTGAGAAGATAAACAAGAGCCTTGGTCCAGCTAGCCAAAAGAAAGAAAGTGAGGACCCAAATTAATAAAATCAGAAATTAATTGGGAAATACTGCAACAGATACCAAAGACATTCAGAATATTATTTTTAAAAAACTTGATAGTAATCTTTAATCATTATTTTGCAAGATATGTTATTTACAATTCACACATGAAGGTTACCATTATTTACTATTATTGATTAAGCATGGAATCTCATACATTCAAATTCTTCAAGAGTTAGAAAAACGAATGTCATGTGTTAGCTTCTCATGCTTTTATTTAGCCTTGAATATCATGATTCTCTTTCCAATAGAAAATAGTTTCTGATGCCAAACTTTCCTTAGCGCATTCTTCATCTCTATATTTCTCAGAGTGTAGATCAGAGGGTTGAACATGGGAGCTATAGTTGTGCATAAAAGAGCAAACATTTAAAAAAGCTGAGTCATGCAGCTGGTATAAGAAATCATGTTCCTTTCTTTGAAAAGGTCAGTGAGAAGCTTGAGAGTCATTGTGGAGGTATAACACAGGTCTGACAAAGCAAGTCAATTAAGGAGGAAACACATTGGTTGTTCATTTAGCCGGCTAAGTGTGATAGAAATCACTATGAACATGTTTTCCCCCAAAATAGCCAGTACCACAATAAGAAGAGCAAAATAAATAAATAAATAAATACATAAATAAATAAAAAATAAAAGAAATAGAATTTTAATTTTCTGATTCTGAGAAAATTCTACTAGTATAATTTCAGTTACATTATTTGTATTTTCTATTCTCCAAAGAAAGGAAGATGTAGATGGAGGTTTCTGTCTTGCCCAGTCCCGTAACCATTCAGTTCCAAAGAAACATACAGAGGATTATATTAATTATAAACTGTTTGACTTATTAGATCAGGCTTATTACTAACTAACTCTTACAACTCAAATTAACCCATAGTTCTTGTCTATGTTTAACCATGTGGCTTGATAGCTTTTATCAGTGAGGCATACTCATCCTGCTTTCTCTGCTTCTGGCTGGATTGCAGACTGAACCTTTCCTCTTCCCAGAATTCTCCTAATCTGGTCTCCTAGCCTATACTTCCTGCCTAGCTACTGGCAAATCAGTGTTTTAGTAAACCAATACAAGTGACAAATTTTTATAGGATATAAGGTATTCCACAGCACTTCCCCTCCTTTTTTTTAAAATCAAAAACTCTGAATCTAATCTCTTTTGTTTAGTTTTTTCCTGATCATTATTCATAACAACTTGTAACCAACACTCTAAACAAAGGCAAACATTCATAATCCATTTTTTTGGGAATGTGGGTGTAGTTTTCTAGGCTACTTCTTCCTGATTGTGGGCACCATTAATCTTACAGGGAAACAAAGAAAATTTAGGAGATTATTCATAGGGTCTTTCTCAAAAACCTTATTTTTCTTAACCCAGAATGAATCCACAGCCTCTCATTTTCTGTTAAAACAAAAACAAAACCTCTTCTCCAAAGTAACATAACTTTTGACATAAATTTTGAAGTTAAAGTATTTTCAAAATATATAGGTTGAATTAACCCAGCAACATTTATAATCAAATGTCTTTTAGCAGCTTTTGCTCCTTCTTCAGCAGTCAAATAATTCAAAGACAACATAATAACACACAGTATCCAGATTTTCTGTTTATTTTCCATCTTTATATGGCTTTTAAAAAACCCTACTTTTTATCTTTATATTTATTTTTTACTGTTTTTTTTTTTGATACAGGGTTTCTCTGTGTTCTTTCACTGTCCTGGATCTTACTCTGTAGACCAGGCTGGCCTGACACTCATAGAGATCCACCTGCCTCTGCCTCTCAAGTGCTGGAACATGTGCCACCACACCTGATTGTATTTCTTATTTTAAGGACTTTCCCTATCCTTTTTTTCTCCCAAGCCCACATACAATATAAACCATTTTGAGATTTTTTTGTATGAATCTGTCTTTACTGTATATCTCTCTTTTTTGATCACATGTGTCTTTAATTTGCTAAGTGATATGGCTAGAACTAAGGCCACAGCTTTGGTGGCTGAATCCACCACATTCCTTAGCTTTCTGAGAGTCTAGCTTCATGGCAGAGGGACTGGTGGGACTATGTTTATTGCCACATCTCTATGGAGTTTCAAGATCCCTGCCACCACCAAGAAGCATGCTGCCAGCTACTCATGAACACCATTTCGGCATCTGGTGATGGGACCTGAAAAGAGCTGCAAGATTTTTGCAGCTAAGGCTGAGTCAGAAAGCCTCTCTTAAATGAGACATGCTTGCCTCTAGCAAACAGAGCCTACTTGAGAGAATGCTGCTACCAAGAAACTGGCTTAACTCTGCGCTTTTGTGTCTAGAATTCCTCCCAAAGCTCTTTCAGGTTTTATGTGGATGTAGTTGCCTCATGTTGGCACCTTTTGTAGACAGAGGTTTATGTTCCACCCAGTCCCATAGCCATCACAAAGAAACACACAGAATATTATATTAACTATAAACTGGTCTATTAGCTCAGGCTTATTATTAACTAATTCTCACAACTTAAATTAACCCATGATTCTTGTCTATATTTAGCCATGGGACTTTCTTTTTAGCTATGTGACTTTTTATCAGTGAGGCATTCTCATCTTGCTTTCTTTACTTCTGATGACAGCTTCAGATTGAGCCTTTTCTCTTCCCAGATTTATCCTAGTCTGGCCACCCCACGTAAACTTCCTGCCTGACTACTGGCCAATTAGTGACTTAGTAAACCAATACAAGTGACAAATATTTACAGGGTACAAGAGCATTATCCCCCAGTATTAATATTCAATAGTGTTAGCTGAAAGCAAATGACAAAGGATTAAAAATGTTTATTAATTGTGGTATGAATCATAACCAATACTATAAAATTTTATTTATTTATGAAAACATCTCTTTTTTCTCACTCTCTCTGTATATGTGTGTGTGTGTATTTCTAATTCTCATACTCTATACAAAATTTTCATTTGAAAACCATCATCATTTCAAACACATTATTTTGGTAAAAGTTTGTAAAACTAAAAGTCACATTAGTGGAAACCTAAATAAAATATATAAGGTATACAAAAGTGACTTTGAGATTCTTATCACAGTGTAATTTGTCCATTTGGTAGCTTAGGGTTGCCAGAAAAAGTGAAGGAAACAATTAAAATAAACATAGACTATTATTTTAGAATTAATATTTTGTTGTGATTTTTTTTAGTTATGATAATTCTGTTTATTAAATTGTTATCATGAAAAGCATTATAGGTGCAAAACCCAACCCCTGACTAGGGGTTCAAAAATGTGTCCTTGTGAATACTATAGCAAGAGGACAGAGAACATCATATCATGTGAAGTTTAAGCAGTTATGCTATTTTTAATTACATTGATGTATGATTAATAAAAACTCAGGGTCAGAAATTGGGGTCCAATCTGAAGATTCAAAAAGCAAAATAGCCAACCACTGGTTCTTACCTCGACCTCAGTCTGAAATGATGATCCAGCCTCCTGGAATCTCAGAAGGAGACTGTATTTTAGAGCTATCTTTCCCCATTTTATATTTCTCTCTAGGGCTAGGATTAATGGTGTGCACCACCGTCAATAAAAGTATGCACCAACCAATTCCTATGGCAAGTAGTGTGGCTACTGGGATTAAATGTGTGTTACCATAATCTGGTCTGTAAGGCTAACCAGTGGGACTGTTTTACTTTCAAATCTTCAAGCAGTCTTTATTTATTAAAATACAATTAAAATGCACTACATTTCATAGTTTAAAATAGTAATCATTAAACTATAATGTGACAAACAAGGCCATGGGAATGGGTCAGTAGAAGACTGCAGTGCAAGAAAGTCTTTGGCCACACAAATTGTGCAATGGTCACCAGTCTGCAGCCTTCTGGGCAGGCAGAAAACAGGGTTTGCACTCCTTCCTTTGAAGGATCAATCCTGTGTGATTAACATTTCAGGTTTCCCTAGTTCATGTCTTCCAGCCTTCTACAGGAAGCCATTACAGAAACCCATAGCCAATCAAAATGCAGAGTTGTGGAGTTCAGGCTCAATGGATACATCTATAAAATACTCCTGCTCCTGAGGTTCAGGGAACATTTAGGAACATGGGACCAAAAGATGGTAAGAGCCTGAGAATCAAGGAGTTGGCTGTGAGATCGTCTCCTAGTAATGTCAGAAGTGACAGTCATGAAGCCTCACCAACGTGGCTGTCTAAATACAAGTTGAACAAGAATGACAACAATAAACATCTAAAGCAGCAGTGTTGACAGGAAACCAAGAGGCCTCTATCCTACACAACAAACTATACACAAGCAAGGAATGCCGAGAGTGGGAGCAATAGTCTTCTCTAGAGAAGAAGGAACCAATTGGTCATCCAATATCAAATGGTTGTTCCTGAAAATATACACACTCATGATACTCTAATAGGGATTTGCTTATTAGTAATTAATTATAATACAATTATAATATATTTAGATTATATTAATATTATATGTAACATATAATTAAGAATATATATGTATGTGGTCTGGAAACTACAATGGATGAAAAATGAGGCCAGGAATTTGTAAGAAAGCAAGGCAAAGTAAATGCAATTGATTGACTAGTCTGACTCCATCTTAAGAATGGAAACCATTTTGTTATAAATTCAGAACAAGTTCATTTCTGGTTGCTGCAAGATTCAAGTTGACTGTGTTTTAACTTGTTTCTGAATTTGACTTGCATCCCATCTTATGGAGTTTGACTCATATCTTGAATATTCCCTGATAAGATAAAATGTTCTACCCCTTAAAACTTGCCCAAGAATGCCGGAATGCACCACCCCTGGGCTCCATACTAGGGCCCACAGCCCTGGCATCCAGGGGCATCCAGGCTGCTCCTAGGTACCCCGGGGTAGAAAACACTTACCACCCACTAAACTTGTTAAGCCTTCCCAAAAACCCTAGACTGCATCCCCATCCCTGGTTTCCATATCCTAGCCTACTTCATTGGATGAATTCTTTGGTTTTCCTAGAGGCTAGGCAGGATCTAAGAACACCAGAGACCAGGCTGGACCTAGAGATCCTAGTCCTGGCAGCTCTACTGGATCCTAGGGACCCAAGTCCCACCCCCCCCCCAATGCTCCATATCCTGACCTACAACTTTGGAAGAAGACTTTCAGTTTACCAGAGGTCAGGAAGGATTGAGGGACCCCAAGTCCCCAAAACCTCAGAAGGGACACCCTATTAGTCTGAAGACTTACTAGTTACCAGAACATGTGAACATTTAAGCCAGAAGACCAGAGATGAAAGAGAAACCAAGGGACAAAGCACCCATACAACAAAGACAAATACAGGAATGAACACCTAGACCTATAATCATCCCAAATCCAGATGCTCCTTTAAGAGAGAATGTCCTGACTCAGCAGCCATAAAAAAGAGTTGTGCTGTTTTAAAACATGGTTTCCTGGGCTCTGCCACCTGTGCAAACTTTGGCTGTGGAGCATTTGTGGGCTCAGATGTTTGTGTGCCCACTTGGGGTTGGGAACAAAGTACCTGAGACCATGCCTGTGATCAAGTATGGTCTGGGCAGGCGGAGGGATCAGGTTTACTAGGTGTGCACAAACAGGAGAGCATGGTGGATTTCTGCCACCATACACAGAGATGTTTCCAGGCTGCACATTACTCTGTGTGGCAGATTTGGCTGTAACTTAGATAAAAAGAGTTTATGTGCTGCATGCTCATTCTCAGAGTTAAAATGCTAAGGGCAGCTCCTACCTGGTGGCCCCAGAGATAGCAGAAATGGTACATCCACTATTTTGAAATTGGAGAGAGGTGGAACCAACATCCAGAGCAGCTACACTCAAGATGCTTAGCATTTTAAAAGTTCTTCAAGACAATAGAGAATTAAAGATAATACAATAGGACATATTCAGACATAAAAAACCTCTAAATGGATCACAATGCTGGATAAATGTACGACGGCTTGGGAGAGAGAAGAAAAAGAGTATAGAGTCATAAAATAAAGTTAATGCTAAAAAAGGGTAAAGTCTTTAAAGAGACAGAGTACAGATAGTCATTGATTTAAAAAATAAAGAAAAATAAGCCAAGTAAAATGGAAAATTCACAGAGAGTCTGTATTCTATGTATTATTGTGTTTTCTTTGATTTTTTTTGACTGTGAAGGAGCTAAGTACAGAGAGACATTTCATTGTATGGGCTAAGCTAAACCAGCATGTATATTATAAAGGTATAATGACTTCAGAATTTGGGTCTAAGGATATGATGCTTTGGAAAAGAGGTTCTTCTTTTGTTTCACAGAAGATGAGAACCTGTGTATTGCTTCTAGACCAATATGGTTTGATAGATCACACACTCCTGAAAGGTTGCTGTGAACACTCTCAAAAAATTACTTCACCCACTGCTGACTGAGATGAACCTAGCACACAGGATACACTATAAAAGACCTGATTAACAGTCCCCCACATACAGCATGTTGGAGGGAAAAAACTATGTCCATATTTTCAAATATTGTTTATAAATGTTCTTTTACATTTAAAGAGGAATATGATATAGATATGAATAATTTACATTGGTATATATCTTGATTTATTGATACAAGTTTAAAGTCAATTTTATTATATGTATATGTATTTCTGATTTGATTAAGGTATTGTGATTATGTAGTTCATTTAAAAAATGTAATGTATAATTAGGAAATATAGGTTGTTAATGGATAATCATCTATAATAGTCAAGTTTGTAGTCATGTTAGTTAGATTTTCTAAATGTGCATTGATATATTTCAGATAGACATTCTTCATATCTTTCAAAAACTACAGAATATGACATTTAAAATGTTTTAATAAGTTAGGGTTTTTCATGACAATGAGACATGTCTGCTCCTGGCAGCACAAGGTACTTCAAGAGGAAGATGCTCCATATAGAGTTTGATAGCTATTTGGGCAAGAAACTGCTCTTGCCTGGCCTGATGCATGAACTGGACATGTAGTACCCACAGAGAAATGACTGCTGAACTTGCCCAAAGGTGAGATGGTCCTTTGGGGCTCCTGCTTCATGAAAGAGTCTGAGAGACATTCTGTAGGATACAGAAAAAAGTGACTTAACTATCTTTAAAATTTCCTGCTTCATGGAAATGTCTGCTGGATACTATGGGCCTGTAGGCTGAAGATGGATGCCCCAATAGTACAGAAGAACTTTGGGTGAATGTACAGGAAGCGAGATGTCTCTGTCATTTCTAGAGTTATGGAAGTTGTTTACTTCTCATTTACATAGGTAATATTATATTCTTCTGGAGTCTTTGATAGAGTTGAAGACTAGATAGATAGTTTAATTTTCCTTTGTTATGATAAAAGATAAAATAGATCTAAATATTGTAATTGTAATTCTTGCTTGATATCTGTTATATGTAATTTTACTATGTTAAAGCTTTCCTTTTTGTTTAAACAGAAAAGGGGAAATGGTGTAGGAGGTCCTTCTGTATTTGTGTTGCTTTCATTGGTTATTAAAGAAACTGCCTGGGCACAGATGTGGCGCAGAGACCGGCGCAGATGCGGTGCAGAGACCGGCACAGATGCAGCACAGACACGGCAGACGTGGCACAGATGCGAACTTATATACTTTTTGATGATCCAAGCTTGAAACAGTGAAGCCCACACTGAGAGCAGATCATCCCACTACAACTAATTCAAGTAGGTGTTTTGGTGGCTGGCCTTCAGAGTGGTAGGCCTTTTGTTGGAGAGGTCCCTGGCGAACAGGGAGCCTGGTCCTGTCCCTGAAGACCCTCCTGAGTGGTGAGAGTGTTCTTGACCTAGGAGCGGGGACATTCCCTGACCCCCGTGACTCCCCGGTCAGCCTGTGGGGGCTGCTCCCCTCCGCTGGGGCTGCTCCTCCTCGGCTGCAACCTCTCTCTCCCTGACCCATCCCAGCTTGCCTCCAGAGGCTTCCTTCCTTCTCCCTCCCTTCCGTGGGGCCACAGGATCACCCAGTTCAGCCTTTTTGGGTGCTGGGTCAGGTGCTCGGGGCAGAGGGCAGCAGGAGTGTCTTTGTTTTGGTGGCTGGCCTGCAGAGTGGTAGGCCTTTTGTTGGCGAGGTCCGTGGCAAACAGGGAGCCTGGTCCTGTTCCTATAGACCCTTCTGAGTGGTGAGAGGGATCTTAGCCTGCGGCAGGAGCCAGGAAACAGAGCGGGGGCATTTTGTAAGCGGGGCCCCTGGCCAGCAAGGAAATCTGATCCTGTTTTAGAAGACCCACTAGATAGCATCGGTAGGAGGAGATGAGCAGGCACCAAGGCAAGAATTCACCAAACAATCTGAAAAACAACATGAAAACACCAGAACCCAATGATCTTACAACAGAAGGACTTGAATACCCTAGCAGAGAAGAAGTGGAAAAAATTGACTTTATGAAAGCAATAGAGTCCCTCAAACAACATGTAAAATTCCCTTATAGAAATGGATGAGAAGTATAACCAAAAGTTTGAAGAAATGAGTAAATACGTAAATGATACCCTGGGAAACCAAGAAAAAAATGATCAAACAGGTAATGGAAACAGTTCAAGAATTGAAAACTGAAATGGAAGCAAGGAAGAAAACGCAAACTGAGGACCGGCTGGATATGGAAAATCTAGGTCAACGAGCAGAGACTACAGAAACAAGCATAATCAATAGAATACAAGAAATAGAAGAAAGAATCTCAGATTCTGAAGACATCATAGAGAAAATAAACGCACTGATAAAAGAAAACAGCAAAGCCAACAAATTCTCATCACAAAACATTCAGGAAATATGGGACACAATAAAAAGACCAAACCTAAGAATAATAGGGATAGAAAAAGGAGAACAGTCACAGCTCAAAGGCCCAGAAAATATTTTTAACAATATTATGGAAGAAAACTTTCCCAACCTAAAGATATTCCTATGAAGGTTCAAGAAGCATACAGAACACCAAATAGACTGGATCAAAAAAAAAAAAAAACATCCACTTGCCATCTGATAATCAAAACACAAAACACACAGATTAAAGAAAGAATATTAAGAGCTGCAAAGGAAAAGGGTCAAGTAACTTATAAAGGTAAACCTATCAGACTTACACCTGACTTCTCTATGGAAACCATGAAAGCCAGAAGGTCCTGGATAGAGGTACTGCAGAAACTAAGAGACCATGGATGCAAGCCCAAACTACCATACCCAGCCAAGCTATCGTTCACTATCAATGGAGAAAACAAAATATTCCAGGATAAGAACAAATTCAAGCAATACGTAGCCACAAATCCAGCCTTACAGAAAGTAATAGAAGGAAAATCACAACCCAAGGAATCCAACATTGCCAACACTGCCTACAATAGGCATCTAGCGACCCTTCACCAGCACAACTCAAAGAAGGGAGATACACAAACTCTACTACCAAAAACAATAAGAATAACCAGAATAAACAACCAATGGTGATTAATATCACTTAATATTAATTGACTCAATTCACCTATAAAAAGGCACAGACTAAAAGATTGGATACGAAAACAGGATCCACCATTCTACTGTTTACAAGAAACACATCTCAACCACAAAGACAGACATCTACTCAGAGTAAGGGGTTGGGAAAAGGTTTTTCAAGCAAATGGGCCTAAGAAACAAGCAGGCGTGGCCATACTAACCTCTAACAAAACTGACTTCAAACTAAAATCAATCAGAAGAGATCGAGGTGGACACTTTATACTCATAACAGGAACAATTCATCAGGATGAAGTCTCAATCCTGAATATCTATGCCCCTAATATAAAAGCACCCACTCATGTAAAAGAAATATTACTAGAACTCAAGGCAGACATCAAACCACACACACTAGTAGTAGGAGACTTCAACACACCTCTCTCACCACTGGACAGGTCAATCAGACAGAAACCTAATAGAGAATTAAGAGAATTATTGGAGGTAATGAAGCAAATGGACTTAACAGACATCTATAGAACACTTCACCCAAATAAAAAAGAATATACCTTCTTCTCTGCAGCTCATGGAACCTTCTCGAAAATTGACCACATACTCGGTAACAAAGGAAACCTCCACAGATACAAAAAAAAATCAGTGTCCACCTGTGTCTTATCAGATCACCACGGATTAAAGCTAGAAGGCAACAACAATGCTACCCCCAGAAAGCCGACAAACTTATGGAAAACTGAACCATCAACTACTGAACCACACCTGGGTCAAGGAAGAAATTAAGAAAGAAATTAAAGTCTTCCTTGAATTTAATGAAAATAAAGAGACAACATACTCAAACCTATGGGACACGATGAAAGCAGTGCTAAGAGGAAAGTTCATAGCACTAAGTGCCCACTTAAAGAAAACGGAGAAAGCATACATTGGGGACTTAACGGCACACCTGAAAGCTCTAGAAAAAAAAAAAGAAGCACACGTGCCCAGGAAATAATCAAACTGAGGGCTGAAATCAACAAAATAGACACAGAAAACAATCCAAAGAATCAATGAAACTAAAGAAGCTGCCTTGGCCCAGTTGATAGGGCATATCTCAGGTAGGTGGGGAAGACAGAACAGAATTCTGGGAAGAAGGGTAGAGTGGCAGACACCATGAGTCTCCAGCCTCAGATGAATTTAGGTTAGAATCTTGCCAGTAAGTTATGACCTCGTGGTGACATGCAGATTATTAGAAATGGGTTGAATGAAGATGTGAGAGTTAGCCAATAAGAGGCTAGAAAGAATGGGCCAGGCAGTACGGTTTCTGTGTTATTATTTTGGGTGTAAGCTAGCGGGGTGGCAGGAACAAAGGGGCCCCACTCCCTACTACAATTCTAGAAATGGAAAACCCGAGTAAATGAACAGGAACTATAGATGTAAGCATCACTAACAGAGTACAAGAGATGGAAAAGAGAATCTCAGGCGTTGAAGATACAATAAAAGAAAGATTCAGCAGTCAAAGAAAATGTTAAATCTAAATGATTCCTGAAACAAAACAGGCAGGAAATCTGTTTTGACAAGACTAATCCTAAGAATAATAGGAGTAGAAGAAGGAGAGGAATCCCAGAAAATATATTCAACAGAATCATAAAAGAAAAATTTCCTAATCTAAAGAAGGACATGGCAACTTTTATAAAGGAAAATCTTCAATTAGGTAGCTTACAGTTTTGGAGGTTTAGTCCATTTTCATAATGGCAGGATGTGGTGCCACACAGGCAGACACGGTGCTGGAGAAGGAGCTGAGAGTGTAGAAGAAGCTACATCTTCATCCTTCAGGCACTTTGAAATGGCCTGAAATACTGGGTATGGCTTGAACATATATGAGACCTTAAAGTCCACTCCTACAGTGAAACCCTTCCTTCAACAATGCCACGCCTCCTAATAGTACCACTCCTTATAGCTTATGGGAGCCAATTACATTCAAGTCACCTCACCTATTCTTGTCAATATATAGGTTATCTAAAGAAAAACTAATCAGAGAAATGCTGGAGGTAACTGACATTATAAAGCATATAAATCTGACAGATATTTACAGAACATTTCACTCAAAAACAAAAGAATATATCCTCCTCTCAGCAGCCCATGAAAATTTCTCCAATATTGTCCACATACTCAGACACCAGCCAAGTCTCAGCAAACACAAGGAAGTTGAAATAACACTCTGCAACCTTCCTGACCAAAATGGTTTAAAACAACTACAGAAAACTTATAAGTTTTCTGAACAAGTCACTACTGGATGAGAAACAGCCCAAGACAGCTTGGGTAAACATCATTTGAGGTCCCTTGACTAGTAATGTCATGGCTTTTATTTATTTTAATTTTATCCTTTAAAATTATCTTATTTACTACTTTTATTTTTATTACACACACATCTATATCCCCTTGATCTTTACCATAAAAATCCTTTGTTTTTATAGCATGACTTCCATTTAAGTTACCCGAGTGTGGACTGAGTGTGGCACTGCACCTGTATCTAATTCATGTGCCTTCTTTGGGCAGCTTTCCTTCTGCTTGTTTCTTTGGTCATAGTCCAATAAATTAGCTGTTGTTTCATTTTATTTTGTTTATTTTATTTTCCTATAGAAAATTATTTTTTAATTTAATTCATTTACTTATTTTCTATCTGAACCACAGTTTCCATCCTTTCTTCCTATTCCCGCCCTGCCACCTCCTGCCCTTCTGCCCCTACCAATCTAGACCACTTACTTTTCTGTTCAGAAAAGAACAGGATTCCCATGGATATCAACAAGACATGGCATATAAAGTTGCAATAAGACTAAGCACCACCCCCACCTTGTATTAAGGCTGGTCAAGGCAGCCCAGTATGAGGAATAGGTTCTCAAAAGGCAGCAAAAGAGCGAGCGAGCGATAGCCCCAGCTCCCACTGTTATCAGTCCCACAAGAAGACCAGGCTACACAAATGTCACATATATGTAAAGGGCCTAGGTTAGTGCCATGCTGGCTTCCTGGTTGCCAGTTCAGACTCTGAGCTCCTATGAACCCAGGTTAATTGGTCTGTGGGTTTTTCTTGACGTTTCTTTGATCCCTCTGGCTCCTACAATTCTTCCTTCATCTCTTCAGCAGAATTCCCTCAGCTCGGCCTAATGTTTGGCTATGGGTATCTGCATCTGTTTTCATCAGTGACTGGATGAAGCCTATCTGATGACAATTAGCGTAGACACTACTAATCTTTGAGTATAACAAAATACTATTAGGTATCATTACATTGACATTTTTTTCTCTCTCCAGTTTTATTTGGTTCTTTCTTCGGTCTCTGAATCATCCAGCCTATGGGTCCTGGGACTCCAGGCATTGTCAAGGGTGGGTTCATTTTTGTAGCATGGGTCTGAGGTTGGATGAGTCATTGGTTGGCAATGCTTACTATCTCTGTGCCGCCCTTACCTCAGGATACCCCATAGGCAGGACAGACCATAAGTTGAAGGTTATGTGGCTGGGTTGCTGTCCCAATCCCTCCACTGCAAGTCTTGCCAGGTCAGAGGAGGTGGCCATTTCAGGCTACATAACTGCTATTGCTAGGAATCCTTGTAGATTCTTGAGAATTTCCCTTGCACCAGGTTTCTACCTCACCCCAAATTTCCCATTTTCCAGTCATATCTTTCAGTACTTGCCTCCCCCCATACTCCCTTGACCTGATCCCTTATGATCCCATCCTCACACACCCCCAGACCACCCACAAAATATATTCTATTTCCTCTTTCCAGGGAGATCTGAGCATCTCCCTTGAGGCCTCTTTGTTACCAAGCCTCTCTGAGTCTGTGGATTGTATCACAGTTATCATTTAATTAACAGCTAATATCCGCTTATAAGTGAGTACATATTATGTTTGTCTTTCTGGATCTGGGTTACCTCATTCAGGATTATTTTTTCTAGTTCCACCTATTTGCCTGAAAATTTAATGATGCCATTGTTTTTAACAGCTGAATAATACTCCATTTTGTAAATGTACCCAAGGAAATTAACTATAACCATGAAAAAACCAGCAATAAATAATCTCACACCAGCAAAACTCAAATAAGGGAAACACAAACACACAGAGAGATATACTACTACCAACACTACCATCAACAAATTAACAGGAACTAACAATCACTGCACATTAGTAACTCTCAATATCAATGGACTCAATTCACCAATAAAGAAGATATAGGCTACCAGAATGGATACAAAAACAGGTTCCTTGCTTCTATTGTATACAAGAAACATACCTCAACATCAAAGAAAGACATTACCTCAGAGGAAAAGGTTGAAAAATGCTTTTCCAATTAAACAGACTTAAGAATAAAGCTTGTGTCCTGCTTCTCCAATTTGGACAGCATACTGTCAGCAGTTGAGGCAAGAGCACTTTTTTACCCAGTGCCTAACCTTTCTAACCTTTGCTGTTGCTGGACCCTAACATCTTCCTGGGGAACAGGTGGTGAGATGGCAAGGCATCAATGATTCAGACAGCAGGAGTCATATAGAAGGCATATAACAGGGTCATTTATTTAACAATAAGGAAAAACTTATCTACCCTTCCAGCACCCAGGCATTCCAATCCGTTGATATCATATGGTCACCCCTCATTGACTATGCACAATCAGGACCTCTGACAGTACCTGTTGCTAGCCTCTAACACACCTTAAAATAATATTCTACAACACTTTGTCACAAAGAATGCAAACTCTGTGGGAGTTTCTTTGATACCCATCATCTTCTCTAAACTAGATTGGTCCTGCTAGGAGCAGACATGTCTCATTGTCATAAAAAAATAAAAGGGCCTATGTTAATAAAACATCTTAAAGGTCATATTTTGTAGATCTCTGGTGTTTGAAGATGACCTGTCTATCTAAAATACATCTCTGTTTGACCTTGAAAATATACCTAATATGACTACAAGTTCAATTGTAATAGGTGACTAATTGCTAAACTGCATTTCCTTATTATCCTAAATAGTTGGTAATTATAACTTACAAGGGCTAGAAATTTACACTTCATTATTAAATGAGTTTCATAGGTACCATATCTTGAATAAGATTAAAAATGTATGTTCTGTGTGTTCTAACAAAAAATAATCTCAACTTTATATCAATATACAAAATCCAAGTGAATGTAAAATATTTAAAAGTAGTAGTTACTTTTTTGGTTTAAAAGTAGATTTAATAATTTACCTTTTAATCCTATTTCTACATCCCCTCTTATTTCTTTTCAGAGTAGATTCATAATCTATCCTCATACCAAATCATATCTGTATCTCCCTCATTTTTAAAACAAGAACTACAAATCTAATCTCCTTTCTTTCAACCTTCTTCATGAGGACAACTTGTAACCAACTCCCCTAACCAATGACAAATATTCATAACCCATTGAACAACCAAAATCTACCCACCCCACCTCTTGGGCATGTGGGCTTCATATTCTTAAATTTACTTCCTTCTGTCTGGGGGTGATGACAGGGGGTCCTGGAAAGAAAAATTTGGGTTAATTATCAAGTCCTAGGAGAGGTAGCTGTATCATTTGTTGTCCTGTCCAGTTTCTACGTAATGGGAAAGTTCAGGGCTTGTCTCAAGTCCTGGCTAGAGTAGTCTGTAAGGCTGGATCATCTCAGCTAGCCACCTCAAGCATGCTTGAGTTTATAGAAGGAGAGAATCACACTCCAACTCCAAATTCAGCTTTAAGTTTTATTTGGACTGGGACTACAAAAAGACCATTTCCATTATATGTCTGTAGAGAAAAGCAGAAACAAACATTTGTTAAGATTTATGAAGTTTTACCCTTTTGGAGATGTGATATACTAATAGGCCAAATTGCTCTTTTTCTTGGGACATTTTTCTGCATGATTTGTTCTTTTTCTTCAGATGTCTCATTTGTCCAGTGGTCATTATATTCCTTAGCTGTATGTCTTCACTCTCCTGAAAAGACAAAAACAAAACCCTTCCTCAACACTAATTTTGGGGAAGTTGTTTTATGGCAAGTTACATATGACCAAATGAAAAGCATTCATTAGTTTAGATTGAATGGCAGTGCTTTTTGATTAAATATTTCCTTTTCTAACCAAGGGGTACCTCTTGTTAAAATCTAATCTTTATCAATTTTGATGGTATCCATAGCTTTTCTTCTCCTGTAGAAACAAAAGCAAAACCCCTTCCCCAACATAACACATGTCCTGGTTTCCATTCTGATGTCAACACATCTTAAAGTATATTGACTGATTTAATTACATAGTTTTTTTTCTATTATCCCATGTCTCTCCACAGCTATTGTTCCTTTCTCATTAGCATTTAAAAAATTCAAAGTTAATAAAGCATTATGCAATCTATTTCTTGGGGTCTTTATGTTTATTTAACATATCCTTTAGAATTTGATTTGATCATTATATAACTGCCTGCCCTGTGGGATTGTGTGATATACCTGTAATATGATTTATATTCCAATAAGCAAAAGATTGTTTTATTTTCTTAGAGACATAGCTTGGACCACTTTTTTTTATACTTTTTAATTTATTGTCTGTCTTTATTTGTACAGGTATACACATGATAGTCATAACTTCTAATGAATGTGTGATTACCAAATCAGTCATTTCCAAATTTAAAACAGCTGCCCATTGAAAACCTGAATAGATATCAATGATGCCAATATGTAGCATGAGTTATAATAGGTGTAGAAGGAGCTGCGTTCCCACCCATCTCCTGCTTGGCTAGCTTTATACCCGAAATAACAACACACAAGTTGTATTCTTTTAAACACTGCTTGGCCCATTAGCTCTAGCCTCTTACTGGCTAACTCTCACATCTTGATTAACCTATTTCTAATAATCTGTGTAGCACCATGAGGTGGTGGCTTAGCGGGAAGGATCTTAACCTGCGTCCATCTTGGAGAGGAGAGCTATAGCGTCTGCCTCACTGCCTTCTTTCTCCCAGCATTCTGTTCGGTCTACTCCGCCTATCTAAATTCTGCCCTATCAAAAGCCAAGGCAGTTTCTTTATTAACCAATGAAAGTAACACATAGATGACCCTCCTCCATCAAATAGGTCTTAATAATAAAAACCCAGAGTCAGATATAGGGGAAAATGCTGGGAGACCAGAGAGATAAAGGAGCAAAACCACAGCCATCTTACCTACTCAACTTCTCAGCTGAAAAGAGATTTAACTCCTGTCTTCTCTTGTCTTATTTCCTCTCTCTGACTAGGCATATCACTTCCTTTCTGTCTGTACAGACCTCTATCATTTGCTAGTAGCTAGCTCTACCTTCTGATAGTCAATCAAGCTTTATTTGTATAAACAAGATATTACCAAAGGATGATGTCAATAGGACAACAGGGCAGAATGTTCTCTTGCCAAACCCTGAAGGACTGGTGCCTAAATCAAATTGAGCCTAGTGCCTCACCAGATCTTGATATCAGAATGTGTGGTTTGGAGGAAGAGAGGAAGGGCTGGTGAGACAGATTAAGCAGATAGAAGGAGCGAAAGAAATAGAGGCTCCCATCTTGATTAGGAAGTCCCTTTCCAGCAAGGGACGAGGACAGGTTGGTACCACTAGGAAAGAATGGGTGACGGTAATACCCCTGAAGATGCAGTAAGGAGTAGGGTTTGGTAAACTTGGTAAGGTTGTCCCCCTACTCTGTTTTCTGCAACAGAGTGAAAATGTAAAGAAGCCAACTGTATTAATGAGCAATAAGGAAGCAGTGAGGTCTGATGGTCTCATCTTCTGTCCTTCTATCCCCCCACCAGGCCTCAGCCCATCTCTCCCATCAATCTCACACACTCCTTTTTAAGATCAAAATAACTTAATATGCTTGTACTATTGATGACTAATCAATAAGGTTGCTAACTTGAAGCAGAAGGCAGGAGAATAACCCAGTGAAGGACAGTGAATGTCAGACACATCCAGTACCTGAGGACTGTGTTGACTTATGGCAACAATAGTCCACAGACACCTCAGTAATATGACAGCCCCCGTGGGACCCTAGCCAGTCATGTAACACAGAGTATGTCCCTCTTACTAGATACTAGACCAAGCACTTCACAAATATTAACTTACATGCTTTGACAACTCACTGATTCCTGTGATTTTGTTCCCCAGTGTTAAATAATGAAGGGCTTAGTATAGCTGCCTCTCTCCAACACCCTGGGATTCCCACAAACACAGAAAGTTACCCCAGCTGAATAATCACGCCTGCATTTGGCCCCTAACACACTTGACTCAGCACCAGTGTTCACGTGGGTTAATTCCTGTTCCCTTACATCCCCATGTGCATTTTGTGCCCCTGAGAGACCATACAACAGTCTTCATCTTCTGTGGGACTCCTTTAGCTTAGTGCCCGGGGCCAGCCAGCCCTTAGAGCGGGATGTATAGATCCTCAGTAGAAGCCAGGGCATACCTGGCTGGGCACACGGTCCTAGATGGCTGACCAATCACGTCCCTGAGTGCAGGCCATTTCCTTGTTCCTATCTTCCCATGCTCATGGTCAACCACTGCACGCAGACCTGATGGCCATCAAAAGTTCAGCACCAATTCGCAAGGTCTTCCTTCAACAAGAACTTAGTGCTATGTGGATTTCTCTTCCACACTTCCCTGTGCTCCGCAAGTCCCCCAGAGCTTTGAGCACCCACCATCACCCCAGTTTGTCTGAACTCCCAGCTCCGGCTCTTCAAATCCACACCTCACCAGCTGCTGCTACTTCAAAGAAAAAAAAAAAAACTGAGCAGCGGCTTTAGTTCTGTTTTCAGGTTTTCTGTCGTTTCCTGCCACACTGTCCTCACAGCTACTTCCTGAAGTTTGAGGCAGTTCTTTTGGCTTTAGCTTCTTAAAACGGTTAAGTGTTTCTGTGTCTAGTATTTTGAAAAGTTTTTTCAGGTCATGGGATAGTTATAAAAATGACCACATCTAAACCACATCCCTAGCAGTTAAGACACGTTCAAGAATGCTGTAGGACCACTCTGTGTCCTACGTAGGACAGTTGCATCTAGGATAGTAAAAGAATTCAGAACAAGCCAGGGGGCTGTGGTGGCAAACATCTGTGATTCCAGCACTCAGGTGTAGCCTGGGCTACAGCACTGTTGTAAAGGTTTGGCCTGAGGGAGGAAAACAAAAACAACATTTGATGTGGGCTGGAGCAATCAAGAGAAGCTTACTGGGAGATTGATCTCTATGTGAATCTTGAAGGGCAAGCCTTAAAAACACCTCTTCTTACCTGTAGCACTTACAATGAGGTCACACAGAACTGATGTCAAAGGATAAGTCCTGGGAAAGGAGGGAGAAAGTTCTAGCTTGTTGGGAAACGGTGTGAAGCCTGAGCTCACTGATAGAAGTCTGACCCCAGATGAATTTCTCCAAGAGCTGTGAGCTCTGGCACATTCCATGCTGTTAAGATCTGTGGCTCTGACATGCGCAGTGGTGTTCCTCAGACCTGGGGAGCCGCAGAAACGCCAGAGCCAGACAAAACCAGAGCGGAGAGCCAGCACTATGCCGGAGAGGCAAGCCAGACCCGGGAGCGGTGGCACAACCCAAAAGGCCGCCTGCTGGTTCATCCCCACGGGCACGGGCACCGCAGGCAGGACAGAGGGTGGCCCCTAGCGCGGTCACTGCGGAGGCGGCGGCGGAAGAGGAGGAGAGCCGGCTTTAGCAGTTCAACCGCCTGGTGCTCAAGGACACCAGCAGCTGGTTTTCGGCGACGTCGAGGACGAGGACGCGCTGCAGAGCTCGCGGGGTCAACGACAAGAACGCTCGGACGACTCTGAAGTGGAAGATGAAGCAAACGATAATCTTCCTCCTCAGAAGAAGCCAGTTTGGGTGGATGAAGATGATGAGGATGAAGAAATAGCTGACATGATGAACAATCGGTTTCCGAAAGATATAATGGAAAATGCCAGAGAAAGCAAACTCTCAAAAGATAAGCTTCAAAAGAGACTTAAAGAGGAATTCCAGCATGCCATGGGAGGAGCACCTGATTGGGCAGCCTGGGCACAGGTGCAGAAAATCTTCAGATAATGAAGGTGGAGAGGATGAAGATGATTTGTGGCAAAGGACTGGAAATTTCATATCCACATCTACTTCTCTTCCAAGAGGACTTCTGAAGAAACCACAGGACTTTAGAGATGAGACCGAGAAAACTCATTTCCCCTTTACAGATACCCCACGTTCGTCCCTTGAGGAGTCGAGTGTAACACGCAGGAATAGCTTTGAAACTAAAGCGACTGGGTTTGAAATCCACTTGTACATTGAGCTAGCCGGCCAGCTTTTCCCAAGCAGCAACTTCATACAAAAGTGTAATTACACCCACGCAACCCGCATGAGCTATGAAACTCCTCCCTTGCATATCATAGGAGACTGATTTGCTGTTTTCTTCTGAGACAGTCTCGCTACGTAGCACAGGCTATCTTAAACTTATTATGGACAAGACTGACCCCGAACTTATGATCTCCTGTATCAGCCTTTTGAATGCCAGAGTTACAGGCAAGTGCCTAAAATTTTCCAGTATTCTCTCAGAACTATACACAAGGCTTCAGGACTTCACCCCGGCACTCTGCTCCTTTAACTCAGTCTCGGTGTGGATTTCTTCCCTCCACCTCGTCTGCTTTGGCTCCAGCAGCTGAGGCTAGAAGGATGCTCACAGCCCTCTGAAGCTGGTCAGTGAGAAGGGAGGATTTTCAGGACTTTAGTACTCTGGGAACCATCCCTCCACCCTCCATTCTCCAGAGTGCAAACACAGGTACGTAACAACTGTGCAAACAGACAGCCTCACACAAATCTTCACTTATTATTTTACAATAGTTCAGGAAAGTCCTTGGGATGTTGTGACTAAAATGTAACCACAGAACATAGAGCTGATTGGTGAGCCCATCAGTCTTCTCTTCATCAGGTGATGAGCACTGAAGGGAAGACATCACGTCTGTAATGAGAAAGCCGACGGTTAGCAAGGGGGCACAGGCACAATGGTGGTGTCACTCGTGGCCATGACTCTCAGGTCTGGATCAGGTGTTTCGTCTTCTCTTCCCATTGCCTCAGCCCTGTTCGCAGAGCCGGGTGACAATGGCGTTGAAGACAGAATAACTCACACCCGCGTGCTGTAGCTCAGGGGTTCTTGAGGCTAGAAGTTGTGATGCTCCGGCTCGAAAGTGGCTTCAGGACATCTATGGAGGGACATTCAGAACACAGGATGCACCAGGCCTTGGGTTCTAACCTGTCCTCATGGCCACCTCTGTTGTTATGGGAACTTTCCGAGGAGATGCAGATGGGCTGGAAGTGGGAAGGCTGTTCTACAAACTACACTTCTGACATTAGAGATGAAGGAATTACAAGTTCTGCGAGCTGCGGTCGAATGATGGGTTTATAGAGGACCTGTGAAACACAGGACGAGGAGGACGTGAACCATCAGGAAGTAGATGGTTGCAAGCAGTGGCACTCGGGTCCGGGAATGGCAGAGTGAACGCAGAACCCGCTTCCATCCAGCGCCACTCCGGGGCTGAAACAAACACAACAACAACATGAGGAAGTCAGCTCCATTTGTAGGCTTTCTCTTCACCAGTAATTCTGCATCTCAGCCAACTGATCCCACCTCACAGCGGAGGGGCATCGGGGAGAAAGTTTCCTCAGTGGCCGACCACCAATACCACTGCCCATCTCTGTACCTCAGCCCGGTCCCACCACAGAGCTCTCCCTGCGTCCAAACTTCCCTCTTACCCTACGGCAGCTGCTGCCCGGGATGTCTGTCCACACTGACGTCTCCTGTGCACCACAGGCACCAATGGTAGGAGTCTGGGCTGGATCACATTCACTCTGTCCCGGCCTGTGTTGAGAGAAAGATACACACATGTCCCCTGCATGAGAATCTTCCCAGCCATCCTGGGAAGGTGGCCTAGGGGACTGGCAGTAGAGATTTCTCCCATAGGCCAGGCCACACAGTAGTAACGGAACTGCCTATTCAGGATGCTGGCTTGGGTGCTTCTGGCTGGGAAGCTGGTTAGTGTCTGACCCATGGAAGCACGACTAACAACGAACTAGACTCCAATGCCCATTAGAAGTTCCACATTTTTTCTGGGTCATCCT
Source organism: Alexandromys fortis (assembly GCF_014885135.2). NCBI lineage: Eukaryota > Metazoa > Chordata > Mammalia > Rodentia > Cricetidae > Alexandromys > Alexandromys fortis. The sequence continues at coordinate 1,896,519 of NW_026068120.1, forward strand.
TGTTCTCTCTCTTTTCCTCCAGCTTTCTTCTCTCACCCTCTCCGAGAGCCATCTCTTTCTTAGACTCTTGCTTCATCTGGGCTAACTCCTCCTCCAGTTTATTGACTTTTTGTATGAGCTCCTTCAGGCGGACAAGTGTGCCTGGAGCTTCCTCTTCTGCTCCCTGTCTTTATTCAGAAGCTCCAGTTCCCGCTGAAGCCCCTCTTTGCTCACCAGCCCCGCTGGGCTTGCCTCATCCTGACTGTGATTAGAAACGGCTCCGTGACATTCTCCTGCCAGCTCTGGACAATAAGTTGAGCTGCTCCTTCAGAGTTTTGATTTCAACCCCAAGAGAAAACTTCTCTTCATTAAGCTGAACCATTTTCTCTGTCATCCTGAAGCTGAGTTCTGTCATTTGCTGACCCTGGATGGTTTGCTGGAGTGCCTCTGCATCTTTCTTTTTCTCTTGCAAGAGTTGGTCCATTTTGGTTATTTCCAGTTCCTTCTGTGAAAGAGCCTGTGAAAGGCCTTCCATCTTACCTGCGATATCCTTCACGTGTTCTGCCCCCTCTAACACCTCACTTTTCTTTCTCTGCAGCTGGCTTTGCAGGGTTTTTATCTGTGTGCCCTGTTGAGAAGACTGTAGTTGCACAATATCCAGTTCTTTCCGTGAAGATTCAATTTTCACATCCTTATATTTGCCTTCTATGCTTAGGCTGTGGATTTGTTCTGTGAGCAGGTTGTGCTGAGTCGTCTGGCTTTTGTAGTCCAGACCTCTTTGCTTTTCTGTTTCTACAAGGCTGCATTCCAGTTCTCTGACCTGAGCCCTCAGTTCAGGTAAGACATCAAGCTCTGCCACCCGAGAAAGAAGCTGGTCTTTTTCCTCAGACAAAGGAGTGGGCAAGCTGTGGGCATTCTCTGCATCCTTCTCAAATTCTTCAATTAGCATTGTTAGGCTGCTAAATTCCTTAGCTTCCTCGTCTAATTTCTTTCTATACATCCCTTTTGCCTCATGAAGTCTTGTCTCAAACTCCAAAATTTGAGCTTTCAGACTTTCCAGTTCATCCTGGTGACACCAGCAAAGATCTGGTACGGAGGGGGCATGTCCACACTGTCCAGCTTCAAAGATCTGGGCGTCGCAGAGCTCAATTCTACTGCATCGTCATTTGGAGACCCTGCCTCAGATGTTGGAGGCTGGTCTTCAGTGCTTGCCTGCTCCTCTCTCTCAGGCCCTGGGACGCTGCTCTCTTCACTGAGCACCAAGGGGTCATCCCCCGCTGTCGCTGAAAGGGCTCCTTCACTTTCCACTGGCTTCACTTCTTTCTGGTCCAGGACCTCAGAGTCCCCGTCAGGCCTCTTGCCCTGAAGCTGGGACTTAAGAAATGCAATTTCCTCCTGAGCTTCTTTCATTTCCACTAATAAAACTGGTAGCTCTTTATGTTTCTGAGAAATTATGTTCTCTGGGACATCTGGTCCACTTTCTTTGGCATAATTGCTCTTGCTGATCTTTTAAAACAGAGACAGAAGAAACACCAAGACCTTAACCAGCCAAATATTTCAGAAAACATTAAAAATAGCCACTACAAACTAGCACTTCTCAAACTTGTAACATCCTGGTTCAAATTTCTTTTATACCACGAAACTATTAAAATTTGTAAAACTCTGCATCTCCCACACTGAGCATGTAGGATTCAGTCAGCTCCACTCTGAGGTCTCTTTTTAATCAAAAGGTCCAAGGAAGCGTGGAATCAATTTTCTAGATATTTCCCATACCAAAAAAAATTCTTCTTCTAGGTTAAAACGCCTAGTTATTTCTTCTAAAAACTGGTTTTCAAAAAGCAGGCAATAAATTAAACACCCTACCCCATATCAAGGAGTAAGCTATGAGATTTCCTAATCAATTTACTGAAACAAGAGAGTTGTACACGTAAACAGAGTAAGCATTAGCTCTGACAAATTGACTACCAAACAAGCAGATGCAGATGAGTTGCCAGGATCAAAAAGCCCCAAACGAGCTCTGCTGGTCCTGGGCATGGCAGGATGGGTGGTATGGCAATGAGACAGTCATCACAGATTCCGGGTTAGGCTGCTCAGTCCATGCCATCTCCATGGATGTTTGCTTGGGGAAGAAAACTAGTGAGTCTCATGAAGTAGTTAATTAGTTTAGAGTCAGTAAGAAAGCCTGCCTTAAAAAATACAATAAAGGGAAAACAAGGAAGAAACCTGACAGTGATTTCTCTTCACACTCACAGGCACGGGCACAGGCACGCACATCATACACAGATGCACACAAACACGGGGGCTTGGGGGATGTGGAGGTGGCTCACTGGAAGCAGTTCTTGCTGAGGAAGCATGAGGACCTGAGTTTAGATCCCCGGCACCTATGTAGATGCCAGGCATGGTAGTACCTGTCTATAATCACATCATTCTTCTCAAGTACTTTCTTGATAATTCATAATTTTTTTTTGCTCTCTGCATGATTGAGATCATAGTTCATAGAGCTCAAAACTAGCCTCAGTACTGGACACAGGGGAACCCACTATGTAGCTTCTTCATGTTACATGCCCATGTTTCCATAGTTACAGACAGGAGGGTCTACAGTAAAATCATCCCTGGCAGAGTATAGTGTAACCAACTGCTTTTTGTTCCATCATCTAAGAGCGTTTATTTCCTCTTTCATAGCTTCCTTTCATATCATCCTTCCATTCCCTTCCCTCACTCCCTACAATAGCTGGAGTTCAGTCCACTTTCTGACTAAAGAATCAAGTCACCCCCGCCCCAGAGAAAAGAGACCTGGAGCTTTGTTCTCTCTGGCCACTCCCACTCTTCTTCCTCCCTCTTCACTGACTTCCTTCTTGTCTGATTTTTTTCTAGTTCATCTCTGTGATTTTGAGGGACATTACCAGTTGGCTCTTCTATGCAATTTCTATGTTTTAAAATTCCTTTTCTTCACTACTGTTTGCTACTTATTTTCTGTTTCTTTGGTTTTTATTTTCTTTCTTCTTTTTGTTTGTTTTTTTTTTTTTGAGACAGGGTTTCTCTGTGTAACAGCCCTAGCTGTCCTGGACCTAGCTCTTGTAGACCAGGCTGACCTCAAACTCACAGAGATCCACCTACCTCTGCATCCCGAGTGCTGGGATTAAAGGCGTGTGCTATCACTGCCCAGCTGTTTTTAATTTTCTTACTAGAAGCCCATCTTTTTTTTAAATCTGTACTAATTTTTTTTTTTAAAGCAACATTAGCTTGTTTCCACTAGAAATCAATGGCAGACCTTTAAGGGAATAATTTTAAGTATTCTCCTGAGCAAATAAAATCCATTTTTAGTACAAGTCTTTTTATTTTTAACTAAATAATATTGCAATTTTCTGAATTAAGTCTCCTTTGACAACTTTGTGAACAAGGCCTCCTTGGCTCCATGAAAAGGTATTGAATGTAAGTTTGATGAATAATTTTGTGTGGTAACTTGGCTGGATCATATTACCCAGATCTTTGGCCAAATGTTATTCTAGGTGTTCCTATAAAAGTATTTTAGTTGACATTAATGTTTAAAGCAGGAGACTTGTGTATGTATATATGTGTATTCATGTGTGCACTTGGTGGGTCCACATATGTGCACCTGTATGTAGAAGCCAGACGTCAATGTTAAGTGTTGTTCTAAACAAGTTACCTACCTGATTTTCTGAGGAAGGCTTGGAGCTCCCCAGGTAGGCTAGCTGGCTGGCCATCAAGCCCCAGGGACCTGTCTCTGGCTCTCCAGGGTCAAAATTACAAGCCTGAGTCAACATGTCCAAGCTTCTAGAGCTCCGGGGCTCAAATTTAGGGTCTGGCATGGCACAGCAAGTGCTTTACCAACTGAGCCACCCCCAGCCATCAGGAGACTCTGAATAAGGCAGACTATCCTCCCTAATCCTTTCCCATCACTTGAGGCCTTGGCAGGAAAACAAATCTGTCCTGTCCCCAAGTGATGGAGGTGGGTCTTGTATCTTATCTGTTGCTTTCATTGGTTAATAATAAAGGAACTGCCTCGGCCCTCTTGGGACAGAAAATTAGGTAGGCGGAGTAGACAGAAGAGAATGCTGGGAAAAAGAAGCTTAGTTAAGGAGTCGCCATGATTCTCCCACTCCAGACAGACGCAGGTTAAGATCTTCCCTGGTAAGCCAGCTCGTGGGCTACATAGAATATTAGAAATGGGTTAGAACAATATGTAAGAGCTAGCCAATAAGAAGCTGGAACTAGCCAGGCCAGGCAGTGTTTAATAGAATACAGTTTCCGTGTAATTATTTCGGGCATAAGCTAGCCATGCAAGCGGCCTGGTGCTGGGGACGGAGCCCCGCCGCTCCTAATTCAACACCCAAGAGTGACTTATTCTACTAGCAGACACTCTCGGGACTCAAGTTTTAATGTTTCTCTGTCAGACGGCCTCTGGATCAACTAGAAGATTCTGCATTTCCCACTTCTAAAACTGTACCTCTTTGGGTCTACACATGGCATCCATCCCTGAGCCTGGAGACACAGATGAGCACATAACAACAACACTTGTGTTAAGAAGCCACACTCCTCACAAAGACCATTTAGGTTTACCAGTTGCGAGCAAGGCTAACTGTATATCCCACAGCTAACAATGGCACTCAACCAATAGAATGGTATCAACTAATCAGGACATCTTCACCACACCACCCTCCATCCCTGCCGAGGCTCAGGGGAGGCCACAGGAGAGGGGGGAGGAGTGTAAGAGCCGAAGGATGCAGGAGTGCTGTGAAGTGCTGGTCTCTGGATGTGACAAGACTGTCACCCAGTGCAGCTGTGGTTCCCACCCTGCGCAAGAGCAAGCCTGGGAGAATTCCAGCATCAATGGGTGGGAACGCTACAGGCCCCGCCCCTTAATAAGGACCTGCGGCACTTGATGGCTGTGTGGGGAGGGAGAATCATTCTTTCTTGAGAGTGTTTCCCACTGGTAGGTTTCCTGTGCTACAATAGGCAGCCCCACATCCATGCATGTATCAGTAACACTAAATGGGTTATCAAAAAAAGAAAAAGACATGAAATTAGATACGGACAAATTAGATATGGTTTGGAGATGTGGGGAGAGCTAGAGGAGGGAAATTGGGGTGGATATGATCATATTTCATACATGTATATACATGTATGGATTCACAGATAAAGAAAAATTAGAATTAAAAAATTGAATAAAACATTACACGGGGAAATCCTGTCTCTTTCCCCCCCCCCCACCCAAAAGAAGTTGAATAAATTTCAGGTTACAAAACCCATAGTTTTGTTCTTTTTTGTTTTGTTTTGTTTTGTTTTCAAAACCCATAGTTTTGTAAAGGCTCCTTTGGAATATAATCTTGAGTAAATATTGCTAAATTCAAGAGATTTTGTTTAATCTCCCCCGAGAAACAGGCTGTGGTGGTTTGAGTGAGTCTGCCCTCCACAGGCTCCTGTATTCTAGCACTAGGTCCTCAGGTGGTGATGCTATTTGGAGAGGCTGAGGAAGTGTGGCCTTGCTGGAGGAAGTATGTCACTGGAGACGAGCTTTGAGAGCCATTTCTAGTCCACTTTCACTGCTTCAAGCTCACGAGGAAGGATGTGAGTGTGCTCCTTCCTGCTGTCCTGCCTGCTGATGTCCCGTGATGAACCCTTACTCTCTAAAACTGTAAGCCAAATAAACTCTTTCTTCTTTAAGTTGTCTTGGTCAGGTGTTTTGTTAGAGCAACATGAAAGTAACTAATACATAAGCACTCCTAAACTTGTGTTGGTTTAGGACAAAGAATTCCAAACATTAGGACAGGAATAAATGAAGAAGTCTAATCTTAATGAATCTCTTAAATGTTATTTCCCTCCATTGGTGACACAGTTTCCGTCAGCATGAATAACTGTTGGAGTTGCCACCTCCTAATTGAGGTTCCACTGTGACTCTACCAGTGATCACTCACCTCGCCGGCTGCGCTGTAGGCCTCCCCTGCTCTATTCTGAGCCTCCAGAAAAGTAATTTGAGAGGACAGCTTTTCTGAAAGTCAAAAAGTAATTTCTTTTTTTTTTTAAATATTTATTTATTTATTATGTATACAATATTCTGTCTGTGTGTATGCCTGAAGGCCAGAAGAGGGCGCCAGACCTCTTTACAGATGGTTGTGAGCCACCATGTGGTTGCTGGGAATTGAACTCAGGACCTTTGGAAGAGCAGACAATGCTCTTAACCACTGAGCCATCTCTCAAAAAAAAAAAGTAATTTCTTTAGATAATACACGTGGAGTGTTTGAAAAAAACAGTGATGTAGTTGCATTGTACCAATGCTACTGGAGATTCACAAAACAACAAAGAGGAAAGAAATAGGCAAAGGGGTTTGAAAGGTTTAAAAGGCCATCGATGCAAAGATCTGTGAAGTGGAACAGCCACTTCTACGGGATAATTTGGAATTCTACTACCTTAGTTTATCCACAACCCTACCATGTGAGTTGTGACAATGCTCCCAGTGGTCTTTAACAGATGTTCAGACATAAAGTTGAGCAATGGAAAGGAGCTGTGCAATCTCAACAACCAAATGAGGAACAATGACAATGATGTGAGGGCTGCACAGCTGTATGGACAGCTGCGATCAGAATCCAGGGCTTACCTCTAGCATAGGGTACAATGCCCTGGAAGAGAAAACTACTCAACACTGGCGCTAGTACCTCCCATAAGCTGACAATCTTTCTGATAAACAAATACACTAAAGAAAGAGAGTGTAGTTTCTATTCCACATCTCACCACCTTAACATGTCCTACTGGGGCAGTCATGTTCTGACTTACTTACCCTCCAACCTCTTGTATTGTCCCTTCCTAAAAAAAAAACTCTACTATAAAAACTCAGAGCTTCTTTCTGCTCTGCAAACACAACAAACTCATTCACATGTCACAGTTTTTTGCTGCTTTCCCTGATTAAAATGTTCTTTGCATGACTGCCCTGCCTTAGCCATTCAGATGTCCGCTTTGCAGAGAGACCCATCCTGACCTCTCTAACATGGCCTTTCTCTTCCCTGAGATACACTTGCAGTAGCTGATGTCATTTTACCCTAGTGTCTATTACTCTAAAACGTTTTTTCTTATGCATGTTTATGACCTGTCCTACACCCTATGTTCACAACTGTATCTCCAGCAAGTAGAATAGTGCCTGGCTCCTAAGAAAGTACATAAAATATGCTCAGACATTTCAAATCCCTGAGAAGGGGGAGAGCTTAGAAATGGCCCTGCAAAAAGTGAGATGAAAAGAACATGACAGCAATGGAAAGGACATTAGAACAGCAGACACAAAAGCCAGTACAGGGGTTGGGGATAAGGGGCACGGGGAGAGAAAAGTGAGAAGGGGAGGATTGGGGGAACTTGGGGAAACAGGAAGATTGAGATAAAGGAAGGTTGGATAGGGGAGCAGGGAAGCACATATCTTAGTTAAGGGAGCCATCTTAGGGTTGGCAAGAGACTTGAACCTAGAGTGGCTCCCAGGAGCCCAAGGTGATGTCCCCAGTTAGTCCCTTGGGAAGCTGAGGATAGGGAACCTGAAATGAACCTATCCTATAGCAATACTGACGAATATCTTCCATATCACCATAGAACTTTCATCTGGTGATGGATGGAGATAGAGACAGAGACCCACACTGGAGCACTGGACTGAGCTCCCAAGGTCCCAATGAGGAGCAGATGGAGGGAGAACACGAGCAAGGATGTCAGGACCACGGGGGGTGCACCCACCCACTGAGACAGTGGGGCTGATCTATTGGGAGCTCACCAA
>NW_026068120.1:1910473-1912398 GCF_014885135.2 Alexandromys fortis
GGGGGAGGGAAATGGGAGGCTGGGAGGAGGCGGAAACTTTTTTTTTCCTTTTCTCAATAATAAAAAAAAAAAAGCCAGTACAGAAAACCCTATGGCCAGTGTCCCCCAGAAGACAGAACTCTGTCCCCTGAGGGACAGAAAATGTAACTCGCAGACCTGCAAAGCACGTGAAAACCATGTGAACAAGACAGGGGCTGCTTTCAAAGTGGTAAAATAAGGATCCAGGACAAAGTTCCAAAACAGTATTGTCATAGGTGAGACAATGAGTTGAATTGTGGCTTTACTGGCAATGGGGGAATATTTTTAATGATTATGCATTATGAACAATTTCCGGATAGGAGCTTAGTGGAAAACTATAAATGGTTACATGGAGATACTGGATCTAATTTCATAAAGGTTACTTTATAAAACATCTCACTCCCAGAGGATACCGAACAGTAGTGAAAGGTTCTCAATCTGTGGACCACGACCCCTTTGTGTGGGGGGTTGGATGTTCCCTCACAAGGGTTGTCTAAGGCCACTGGAAAACAGAGATATTTATATTACAATTCATAACAGTAGCAAATTTACAGTTATGAAGTTGCAACAAAAATAACTGTATGGCTGAGGGTCCCCACAACATGAGGAACTGTATTAGCGGTCACGGCATTAGGGAGGCTGAGAAGCACTGCTCCAGGCGAATGAGAGCAGCAACACTATCATCACATGCTAATGCTATGGACAAAGAAGGTTCTCACAGAGTACACGATACACAGAAGCTAGGTCTTCATTCTCGCTGACTGTTCGCGCTGGGCAACAGAATGAAAAGCTAATCCATTCAGTTTAATCCAAGAAATTTTATTCAGCAGTTGTTAGTTTGCAGGTGTTAATAAGCTTAGGTAAAGCAAACTAAAAAAAAGTCCTGCCCTTAAAGAGCTCATGCCCATCTTCAGATGGCTTATAATAAGAAAGATAAACACATACACAGACCATCCTAATATGTTAGTAATAGTATAACGGATGTTATGGGAGCACAAAGCACTTAACCCAGGAAGAAGACTGATTTCCAAAAGAAGACAGTGCCCTGGCTGACAGCTGAGAGATGAACAGCCTGGATAGAAGGAGCAAGAGCTCCAGCAGGATGCGAACATGATCAAAAGCTGGCAGGGAGTCCACCTTTAACTTACTGCTGTCTCTTACCTCAGTCCTTTCCTCGTTTTTGCCTATTAGAAAATTTGCCATCTTAGTACAGTCCAGTAGGGACCATGCTTCCTAGAAGATATTGTTGCCATTCCCAAATGAAGAAACACACAGAGAACTCAAAGACAGAGCAAAAGAAGCTAAGTAGTCTAATTATTGAAGAAAAATGACCACAGCCTCAAGGACACATAGGACAACATTAAAATACACTTTAGCTAGAGCATCAGAGGAAAGCAAGGTCACGTGGTGGTGTGCGCCGCGGAGCTTCGCTCGGCCTGCTCCCGTCCTGACTCACCGCTGTTCCCTCCCCGCCGAGGAACAAGTCGGTCAGGAAGCCCGCACCGCAGCCATGGCTTTCAAAGATACCGAGAAGACGCCCGTGGAGCCCGAGGTGGCGATCCACCGCATCCGGATCACGCTCACCAGCCGCAACGTGAAGTCGCTGGAGAAGGTGTGTGCCGACCTGATCAGAGGCGCCAAGGAGAAGAACCTGAAAGTGAAGGGGCCCGTGCGCATGCCCACCAAGACCCTGAGGATCACTATGAGAAAAACACCTTGTGGGGAAGGCTCCAAGACATGGGATCGTTTCCAAATGAGAATCCACAAGCGCCTCATTGACTTGCACAGCCCCTCCGAGATAGTTAAACAGATTACATCCATCAGTATTGAGCCGGGCGTGGAGGTTGAAGTCACCATTGCAGATGCCTAAGTCAACTGTTTTAATAAATTGACTTAATCGGTTAAAA
>NW_026068120.1:1916169-1920711 GCF_014885135.2 Alexandromys fortis
ATGGGTGGACCTCAATACAATTAAGAAACTTGCGAAGAAAACCACAACTGACTACATCATAAAATGAAAGGGGTCTTTTTACAGCTCAGTAGAGAAATGATTGTTCTATCTATGGGAGCAATCATTTGGATAATTACTAAAGAACTGCTGGGGGAGATTAAGACAGGAGGAAATAACACATATCTTTAAATGTCCTGAGTGAAAAAGTGTCAATACAGAATTATAAATCCATTAAAGAACAAAACAAAATGCAAATATCAGACACACCAAGAGAATTTTCTCTAGCTATGACTACAACAAGAATATAGCAGCTGCTGTAGGGAACCTGGTGGAGACGGGAAACGGAACCTCAGAACAGAAAGAACACGGCATGTGGGAAGTATGTGCGTGAATATTAAGTCAACATTTTCTCCCTAGTGTGCTTTAAATACTTGCAACTGTTCACTGCATACATGTTAACAACGTGTGCTAAGATTTAAAACTTTAACATAAACAGAAGCAAATCCAGCACAAAGGCAGGGTGAGAGTACACCATTACAAGGTTTCTAAATTTTAAGCGACACAGGTTTAGCCCTAAAAAGACTGGAATGTTAAGAATCTCTCCCTCTCTCCTCCTTCCTTCCTTCCCTCTCTTCTCCCACCCCCTCTCTCTCCCTCCCCCTCTCTCCCTCCTCTCTCTTCCTCTCTCTCTCTCTCTCTCTCTCTCTCTCTCTCTCTCTCTTACTCTCTACTCTCTCTCTCTCTTTCTCTCTCTCTCATAAAATTAATGCCCTAAATGAGTTTTCAGACCATGTGCCGCCCCAAAGTGGTTAACACAGGCAGAGCCTGGCTAGCCCTTGGGTTAGGGCAGACAGTTAAGAATCAAAGTAGAAAAATGACAGAGCAGATACCACTAGATCCCAGCAGGCTGCAGACCAGTACATGGACGTGACACACCTGTCTCAGGAGATCTCAGCCACCCAAACCATCTACTCTACATGATTAGAGAATAGCATGTAGTGCTGTGTGGGCACCCCCAACAGGCAAATGCGAGGAACCCTAACTCTGCCTAGGGCGTTGGTGGAATGCTCACTGAAGCATCTAACTCTGCCCAGGGCGTTGGTGGAAAATGCTCACTGAAGCATCTAACTCTGCCCAGGGCGTTGGTGGAATGCTCACTGAAGCATCTTGCTTCAGCAGTGCAGAATGAACAAGCACTGGTTCAAACTCTTCCAACAAGTCAAAGCTATGAGACCTGAAAAGATCAAGCTTTTCTTGAAGTAACAACTGAATCCCATTAAAAAGTTTCCACAGTATTTATGTGAATATACAGCTAGTGCTCATACGCAATACCTGGCAACCAAAGACTATCTGGCACATAGGGAAGCCAGAAGATAAATAGATCCAGTACTGATACAGATGCTAGAATTAAAATAAGTACATCAAGGCAGTATTAAAGTCACATTCTTATATATCCCAAAGTCACAAATTAAAACAGCATCCCTGAGTGCTGGAACAGCTGCATCTATACTAACACACATGGAACAAAGGGGGGCACGAGTCAGAACAATAATCTAATGGCAAAACAGCTTCCAAAGGATTGCAGGATTGAAACCAAGATATACAAATACATACAATAGAGTAGATGAACCCTCATCAAAGAAACTATGGTGAAACTGAGGTCAAGGCCTATTGATACCCCAGTGTTCAAAGTCAAAGATGAAATCTTAAAAATAAAAGAAATTTTAAAAAAGATTTTTTTTTATTAAAAACCAAACAGCAGACAAGATAGCTGAGAAGTACTGGTATTGTTGAAAGAAAAAAAAACCAAAACCAAAAACCAAACCTGTCAATGTAGAGTTCTATATTTAGAAAAAAGTACAAAGCTGAGATAAGAGTATAATTAGCTACACAGAAGTTGTAGGAACCCACCGGTGAACACACACACACACACAATAGAACATGATTATGACCATGCTTATTTTTATCTCTGCTTTTCTCTACAATGGCAATTTAAAAGAATAAATGCAACAATAGCTATGAATCACAAAACAAGTAAGAAAAGGGTCCATATGTTAATCGTGCAAGATTATGGTGGAAAATGGAATCATAATTCATGCTAGAGAAGGTACTGAGTAGGGTGAGGACAATATGGTTCACCTTATCAAGAGTTTGGGTACCATAGCTGAATGCATCTGACAAAACGTCCTCATGTTATACTTATGGTTTATACATTTAATGCTTTATAAATTTTACCTCAACAGAAAAAGAATTGCTCAACTAGTGTACCTCAACTACTAACAACTAGTAACAAATTTAGTCAATAATACACATTCTGAAATATTTGGGGGGGGTCCTGATATTAACAGCCCACTGCAAAATACATAAAACATTAAGATAAACTGGTGGACAGAGATAGACAAAAGGGTAGTTACTAAAGCAAATACATACAATACAGTATTACGATACAATCTAGAGTATAAAACAGTTCCTACTTATGTGACCAGCTGGAAAGGGTCTCAGTAAACACTTATAGTTCACAATTCTGTCCAGGGACCTTGTCTTAACAGCTCTGTCAGTGTAGGAGGGCATCCTCTCACAACAGAGGGGGTGAACACACTCATTGCAGTTGTGGGGCCAGCCTTGTCCACTGAGATCCAGACTCCCTTTGTTCTAATACTTATACTCACTAAGAGCCTTGGGGTGATTATAATCTAGTTTTCCACAGAGACAGCTGGAGAAGGAAAAGGAATATACCGGCTAGCCAGCCATTTGGCAAACAAACTTGTTTACTGTTAATATATCCACTAAAAGGGAGGAATGGGAGAGCTTGGGGGAATGGGACGGTTGGGATGGAGAAAGTGTGGATATGGGAGCACAGAAGTATATATCTTAATTAAGGGAGCCATTTTAGGGTTAGCAAGAGACTGGACTCTAGAGGGGTTCCCAGGTATCCATGGAGATGTCCCCAGCTAGATCCTTGGGCAGCTGACGAGAGGGAGCCTGAAATGGCCACACTGATGAGGATCTTGCATATCACCATAGAACTTTCATCTGGCGATGGATGAAGCTAGAGACAGAGACTCACATTGGAGCACTGGACTGAGCTCCCAAGGTCCAAATGACGAGCAGAAGGAGGGAGAACATGAGCAAGGAAGTCAGGACCGCGAGGTGTGCACCCACCCACTGAGACGCTGGGGGCTGATCTAATGGGAGCTCACTAAGGCCAGCTGGACTGGGACTGATGGAGCATGTGATCAAACCGGACTCTCTGAATGTGGCTGACAAGGAGGGCTGACTGAGAAGCCAAGGACAATGGCACTGGGTTTTGATCCTACTGCATGGATGGGCTTTGTGGGAGCCTAGCCTGTTTGGATGCTCACCTAGTCCTGGATGGAAGGGGTAGGAACTTGGACTTCCCACAGGGCAGGGAACCCTGACTGCTCTTTGAACTGGAGAGGGAGGGGGATGGGGAGGGGGAGAGAAATGGGAGAAGGGGAGGAGGCGGAAAATTTTAATTAAAAATAAATAAATAAATAAATAAATAAATAAAAAGAAAAAAAGAAAATTCAATAGACAAATTAGATGTCTTCAACTACAATGAGGTAGATCCAGAAACATCTAGAGATGTAGTATATTGGTAGAAAAGATGTTCTAATGTAACTTGCAGAAAAGGTGTGCTTGTTGCATAGACCAATGTATTGAATATATTTCAATAAATGTTAGGAAGCATGTAGCTAACTTGATTTTTCTAGTAGTAACGTAGAAAATTCTAAGTCCTAGTGCGCCTTAGAAAAAATAAAACAGCAGCAAACATACACTATTAGATACTGCAAGAAATTTCAAGATGTTACTGTAAATAGCTGTTAGAACAAATACAGAAAATTTTATTAGCAATTTAGAAGAATTACAAGTTTTGAAATAAGCTTATGATGGATACCAGGTATGATGTGGCATTTAAACATAACAGTGCCAGGAGACGTGGAGATCACCATGCAGTGTTTAATTCTGCATGTAAAATGTAAATTCCACAATGTTATGTACAGAATCTTTTATTTAATGGTAAGAAATTTTAAAGAAAATGTACTGCTGGGGTTATAAATAGGAAGCGATCTCCTGTGCCCATATGTTGTAGAGTACTTCCCACTTTCTCTTCTATCAGGGTCAGTGTGTTCGGACTGATATTGAGGTCTTTAATCCACTTGGACTTGAGTTTTGTGCATGGTGATAGATATGGGTCTATTTTCATTCTTCTACAGGTTGACATCCAGTTGTGCCAGCACCATTTGTTGAAGATGCTTTCTTTCTTCCATTGTATACTTTTAGCTCCTTTATCGAAGGGAGGTCCTTCCATTTTCTGGTATCCTCTTCAATTTCTTTCTTCAATGCCTTAAAGTTCTTGTCAAATAGATCTTTCACTTCCTTGGTTAGAGTGACCCCAAGATATTTTATGCTGTTTGTGGCTATCGTGAAAGGTTATGCTTCTCTGATTTCCCTCTCTGCTTCCATATCATTTGTGTATAAGAGGGCGACTGATTTTTTGGAGTTGATCTTGTATCCTGC
>NW_026068120.1:1922378-1927204 GCF_014885135.2 Alexandromys fortis
TTTCGTATATTGAACCAGCCCTGCATCTCTGGGATGAAGCCTACTTGATCATAATGGATAATTTTTCTAATGTGTTCTTGGATTCGGTTTGCCAGTATTTTGTTGGGGATTTTTGCGTCGATGTTCATGAGTGAGACTGGCCTGTAGTTCTCTTTCTTGGTTGGGTCTTTGTGTGGTTTTGGTGTCTGGGTGACTGAAAATGTAACGGTATGGAGTAGCATAAAGAGGATTTAACACTTAATTTTGATTACAAGGAAACTGGACAATATCACTTGATACATTAATGAAACACTCCCATCCCTATCATCAGTAAACATTGAAAGAGAGGGGGCAAAAATATAATAAGAGCCAGAAAATAAGGGAGTTCGCTGTGAGATTGTGTCTCTTACTAGAATCAGAAGCAAAACTCATCAAGTCTCACCAACGTGATTGCCTAGACATGAGTTGGACAAGGATGGCACCAATGAACATGCTAAGCTGGACCAGGAAAATCCACAGCCTCAACCCTACACAATGACAGGGCCACCAAGGACGGCTGTGAGTGGGAGAGGTGGTCCTCCCCAGGGAGGAGCACACTGATTGGTGGCCAAGTACCAAGTGGTCAGCCATGATAACATGCAAACAAGTAACACTGTATGCACTCGACAGTGTTTACTTAGGAATATATAGATGTATGCACTAGACAGTGTTTACTTAGGAATATATAGATGTATGTACTAGACAGTGTTTACTTAGGAATATATAGATGTATGCACTAGACAGTGTTTACTTAGGAATATATAGATGTATGCACTAGACAGTGTTTACTTAGGAATATATAGATGTAGATGAGGGCTTGGAGGGAGGAACAGCAGAACGAGATGTAATAGAATTATAATCTCAAAAAGAAAAAAGTCAACCCACAGAAAAGAGGCAATGCAGAGCTTGGATTCTGAGAGAAACAGAACATGGAGTTGACCCTGTACTCCCGGTGCTTCTCGCAGACAGCAACTTCCTAGTAGAGCTCAGTACCTCCCCAAATCTAAGCAAATGGAACCAGTGACCCTGAGGATTCCATGACAAACAGACAATAGATCTGGAGAAGAGGGACGAGTGAAAAAAAAATGGTGACACTCCAATAAGCATCTCCCCATGTCTTTGAAGAAATTTAAAATCTCTGCGTGGAGAATAAAATCCTGTTATTTAATGATAGGGCAGGCAGAATAGGTGGGATGATCAGTTTTTACTCTTTTCAGAATGGTGAGACACAATACAATTCTCACCAATCACCAAAATAGTGCAGTTTATTTTCTCAGTCAACTCAGTGTACATCAGCACAATTTGCAGATGAGAAGAGCACACAATTTTACAGAATAGTTAAGGATCCATTGCCGGGAACTCACCCAGTGTACTAGGTGGTTTTTTGTCAACTTGATGCAACCTTGATGAATCTCAGTTGAGAAAATGCCCCTACCAGACTGGTCCATGGACAAACTTGTTAGGCATTTTATTGGTTGATGGTTGATACTGAAAAGTCCACTACTGGTGCCACCCCTGGGCAAGTGAACCTGGGCTGTATAGGAAAGCAGTCTGAGAAATCCAGTAAGTGGCATTCCTCCATGGCCTCTGTGTATGCTGCTACCTCCAGGTTCATGTCTTGAGTTCCTATCCTGACTTCCCTCAGTGATGGACTGTGACTTAAGACTTGTAATAAGAAATAAACCTGTTCCTTGCCAAGTTACTTTTCGTCATGGTGTCTTATCACAGCAGTAAAGCCTAACCAAGAAACCAGTGATGGCACTAATTAAAATATGTCACAAGGCCCTTGGATGATTGGCAAGGACAGATAGCACAGTTATTGGAGGAAATGAAAAATCTCAGTAGTCTCTTTCACAAATGAATGGATGTCCGGGTATTAGATGGGAACACAGCATACCCATTCTAAGTGCTGCTTGAGAATGGATCTTGTGCTTAGAGCTGTGGATTTAACACTGTCAGCTGTAAGAACGCTAAGCCACACTCAGAGTTGGCAGGTTGCAAATCTATCCTAGACCTAAGGACTGCTTGATGTAGAGCTCACATCACGAACATATATGGCACCAATTAAAATACGGATTGAGTCATCATAAGAGAAGTTTAAAAGCAGAGAAAGATGATTTTAAATGATATAATAGATGTAATAACCCACAGTAGTAAAAATAACCCACTATTATTTTCTCTTAGTATCTTAATTCTAGAAATAACGTAAAGAGAGAAAAGGTTTTGAATAGTAAGATAGAAAATACTAGTTCATGAGCACAAATTGAGTAGATAAGGGTAATTAAGGTCAAATGCAAAATTGTCTCTGACTATTTCTTAGGATAATCTCTCTGGAATTTCTTGGGTTCGTATGTCAAGGTGACCCTAGATTCTTTCTTACATGTGATGCTAGATAGCTCTTCTTGGCCACATATGAGTTTTCCCTGTGACTTCGATTATGGCTGAGGCTGAGTTGACCATGTGCTCGTGGACACTGCGGTGAGAATCTGGCAATCTGCAGAGGACTCCTGTGCGAATTTGTAATTGCTGCGACCTTTACCAACTTCCCTGGCTACCATTCATGACAGACCACTCTCATCCTCCTGTGTTCTCAGGACTATCTCAGATCCTAAATCTGTGATCAGCAGGGTCTGAAAGAACCAGGAAGGGAAGAGGCAAGTTTGCATAAACAGCCCCTCCTTATGCAGAAGGCAGAAAATACTAGCAGGGGACAAACAGCTGCACTGAAGGATTGAGAAGGGTAGAGCTGCCATGGCTGTCCTTCCCCACTGCATATGCAGGTGGAGATTGCCCAGAAGAGCGCTCTGCTATGCAGGCTGCATTAGAGTCTTTGGTTCCCACCACACAGTGTCCCTCATATGTGCCCGTCACCATGCCCTGTCACTTTGTTGCATCCTTCAATTGCCCCATTGCCATTCAGCAAACTGTTCACACTTCCTCTCTGTGAGCATCTGCCGGGCTCACGGGTACACTGAAGCTGTGATTTCATTGTCAATACTCGTGGTCTGTCCTGCTGTTAACTCCTCATGTACAAACACTGCAAATGCCCAGTTAGAGTAAGGAGTCCCTTCCCAGGACCTAGGGTACAAGAATGTTCCATGTGATGATGGTCTTCTGCACATCTCTAGGCTAGAGTTGAGAGTGTAGTTGACTTTTTATTATGATATCGAATAAAAGCAAATACATAGGAACAGTCTTGAAGTCTTGTCCCATCTGAGGCAAATGCTGCTGGCTAAGGACAGGTCAAGATATTCCTGCTGAAGCACAGTTATGTTTTTCCAGTATCGCTCAATGAGAAGGGTCACATCTGTACACTGAAGAAGTTTGACCCTAAGAAACAACAGATTTCCTCCACACATCCTCCTTGGCTCTCCCCAGAAGACAAATATTTTTTACACCAAATTACCACCCAGAAGCACTCCAGGGCCTGGTGGTGATAGCACACGCCTTGATCCCAGCATTTTTATCATTATTATTATCATTACAAATTCTCCCCTCCTCCCCTCCTCACATTTTCTTCTCCCTCCCCCAATTCCCCCCCTTCTCCAGTCCAAAGAGCAGTCAGGGTTCCCGGCCCTGTGGGAAGTCCAAGGTCCTCCCCGCTCCATCCAGGTCTAGGAAGGTGAGCATCCAAACAAACTAGGTTCCCACAAAGCCCATCCATGCAGTAGGATCAAAACCCAGTGCCATTGTCCTTGGCTTCTCAGTCAGCCCTCCTTGTCAGCCACATTCAGAGAGTCCGGTTTGATCACATGCTCCATCAGTCCCAGTCCAGCTGGCCTTGGTGAGTTTGCATTAGATCAGCCCCACCGTCACAGTGGGTGGGTGCACCCCTCGCGGTCCTGACTTCCTTGCTCATGTTCTCTGCTCCTCATTTGGACCTTGGGAGCTCAGTCCAGTGCTCCAGTGTGAGTCTCTGTCTCTAGCTTCATCCATCGCCAGACAAAGGTTCTATGGTGATACGCAAGATCCTCATCAGTGTGGCTATAGGATAGGGCCAGTTCATGCGCTCTCTCCTCAGCTGCTCAAGGAACAAGCTGGGGACATCTCCTTGGACACCTGGGAACCCCTCTAGAGTCAAGTCTCTTGCCAACCCTAAAATGGCTCCCTTAATTAAGGTATATACTTCCGTGCTCCCATATCCACACTTCCTCCATCCCAACCATCCCTTTACCCCAAGCTTTCCCCATCCTCCCCTTCTCACTTCTCTCTCCCCATCTCTCCTTACCCCACCCTACCCCCACTTTCAAGCTCTCAATTTTTGCCTGGCAATCTTGTCTACTTCCAATATCCAGGAGGATAACTACATATTTTTCTTTGGGTTCACCTGCCTATTTTGCTTCTCTAGGATCATGAATTATAGGCTCAATGTCCTTTATTTATGGCTAGAATCCACTAATGAGTGAGTACATACCATATTCATATTTTAGGGTCTGGGTTACCTCACTCAGGATAGTGTTTTCTATTTCTGTCCATTTGCATGCAAAATTCAAGATGTCATTGTTTTTTACCGCTGAGTAGTACTCTAATGTGTATATATTCCACACTTTCTTTATCCATTCTTCCATTGAGGGGCATCTAGGCTGTTTCCAGGTTCTGGCTATTACAAATAATGCTGCTATGAACATAGTTGTGATGTGGGAGTGTCATATATCAATCTGTTGATTTCATTGGTTAAGTTATAATAAACCAACTGCTTGGCCTCAGCTTAGAACATAGATGGGAGGAGTAAACAGAATAGAATTCTGGGCGGAAGAGGAAGTGAGGTCAGACTCTGCTCTGCTCCCAGAGAGACCCGACAGCTCTGC
>NW_026068120.1:1935048-1955423 GCF_014885135.2 Alexandromys fortis
AAGAGAGGGGGGAGGGGGAGAAGAGTGGGGGGAGGGGGAGGGAAATGGGAGGCTGGGAGGAGGCGGAAACTTTTTTTTCTTATTCTCAATAAAAAAATAAAAAATAAATAAAAAGAAACAGCTCAATGAAATGAAGGAGAAAGAACATCAGTAGAATAAATTACTGAGCAATACCAAATACATGTGTACGGCTGATGGAAATGATGGAGACAGCTCAGGATGTAAACACAAAATCAGTAAACACAGAGAAATGTTGAAGAGGACTCAAACAGAGATGCAGATGCAATTTGAAAGCTGAAGTAGAGCCGGGCACTCCGGAGGCAGAGGCAGGAGGATCTTTGTGAGTTCGAGGCCAGCCTGGTCTACAAGAGCTTGTTCCAGGACAGGCACCAAAAAACTACAGAGAAACCCTGTCTCGAAAATCCAAAAAAAGAAAGAGAGAGAGAGAGAGAGAGAGAGAGAGAGAGAGAGAGAGAGAGAGAGAGAGAGAGAGAGAGAAAACTGAAGTAGAAAACCAAAGCAGAGAAACCAAAAGAAAGTCTTAGAGTTGAATGTACCAAGCAGAAGATAGACGATCAGGATTTCAAGATGAAACAGAGAATCTAGACCAAGTAAGCAAGGAATATAAAAAACAAACAAAAATTCACAGCACATACAGGAGAAGAACAAGCAGGGTACATGTCAAACTACAAATAAAAGAAAGCTTTGAATTATAGACATAGATGATGGAGAAGAGAAGAATTAATAGTCAATGTCATAGACCCAAATCTTCATCAAGATCATGGAATAAAACATCCATAAACTATGGAAAAGCATAGCCATGTGAGTATAAGATGCACACTGAACACCATATAGAGAAAGCCAGAGGAAAGAATCCCAGAACATATGACAACTAAAGAACTAAGTATATAGAAAAAGGATTTGTTGAAAGCTGCAAGAGAAACCCGTCAGAATAACAACTGATATCTTAGTGGAAACTTTGAAAGACCTGGGAGTATAAAGCAGTGTTGTAAGAGGCCCCTAGTTAGGTCCCTGCTACTCATCCCTGAAATAACCACACAGAAACCATATTATTTGCAATACTCCTTGGCCAATAGCTTAAGTGTATTTCAGGCTAATGCATATCTTAAATTAACACATCTCCATTAATTTGTGTATTGCCACAAGGCTGTGGCTTACCGGGTAAAGTTCCAGCATCTGTCTCTGGAAGGGCTACATGGCTTCTCTCTTGAGTTAGCCTTCTTTCTCCCAGAATTCATTTTAGTTTTCCCAACCTAGTTCTATTCTACCCTATCAGACCAAGCCAGTTTCTTTATTAACCAACGGTATTCGCAACATACAGAGGAGATTCCCACATCAAAGTAGTACGTTCCAAGTCATAAAAGACATTGAAGATCAACGTAGACTGAAATGGCAAGAAAACTACCTGCTATAGTTGAAGAAGACGAAAAAAAATGGACTCCACAATATAAAGAATCCGAAACAGTTTAGAATCAACAGAGCAAACCTAAAGAAAACACAGAAGCAATACTTTGGTCTGAAGAGAGAAATGAGCAAAGCTATATGACTTTGGAGAGAAATACAAAGCCTTATTACTAAAGCCCAAAATACCACTGAGAACACAAACATACCCAAACAACACAATGATCTCCATTATCACATACATTTTTAAAAGCTCTTGAAATATTAATGATCTCAATTTTCCAGTTAAAATGCACATGATGACTGAATGGTTAAGAACCAAATCCATCCATCCGTCTGTAGTCTACAAGAAAGACATATTAATTTTTAAAAAGATTTTATTTATTATGTATACAATTTTCTGTCTGCATGTATGCCTACATGCCAGAAGAGGGCACCAGATCTCAGTATAGATAGTTGCGAGCCACCATGGAGTTGCTGGGAATTGAATTCAGAACCCCTGGAAGAGCAGTCAGTGTTATTAACTACTGAGCCATCTCTCCAGTCCAAAGTATTCACTTTAAAAGTAGGCACTGCATTTGTATAAAAAGATGGACAGAAGTAAAACAATCAAGTGAGAACAGGAAAGAAGCAGGCATCCCTATCTAATACCTGGAAAGAGAGCCTTCAAGCTAGGACTAACCAGAAGAGATGAAGGACACTGCATTCTAATCAAAGTAACAGGTATCCAGAAAGATGTTACACAAACACCAAAGATTACAAATTCTACTCATGAGCATCACTCGCTTAGGAGAAAATAATGCATGGAATTCAGTATATAAACATATGTAGATAATTTTAATGAACTTTGGATTGGCTCATGGTGCTCTGTCCAAGAGAAAACTCCAGTCCACCCACCAAAAAATGCTGCTATCAGACAGGAAAATCCCTCTTTTGAGTTGTTGGTCAAGATCGTCCAGAAGATTCCCAAAACATACAGCAAATCACTGTTGCCCTTGGTACACCTAGGAGGAAGGTAAGTCCCCACTGCTGAAAACGCTGTGTACTTCAGGACCATGGCTAGGGTTCCCTGAGCTGGAGCAGACCTGAATGCTCCCTACCTAGAGACTGGCTATCATGGTACCAGAAGGAAAGATGGAAGCTTCAAGAGGAAGGAGATAACCAACATTCCTCCCCAGATGTGATGCCTATGAAACACATCAAATGCTAGCACAGCATGATAAGCCTGGGGTGCAGTAGTGCCACACATACTTTGTGGTCATCAACATCTCTCTGATTGAAAGCAGAACATACTGCTTGGCATATGCCCAAAGGTCTCGGGACATTCTCCTCCCAGGTACTTGCTGGGCAATATGCATTGCTGCTATCCTCACAATAGCTAGGAACAACCAAAATGCTCTACAACTGAGGAATGAATATGAAAATATGGTACTATAGACTTTGGAATACTGTTCTGTTGTAAAGGAAAATGGAATCATGAACTTTGTAGTAAGTGGGTAGGACTAGAAAAAAATCATACCAACTGAGGTAAGCCCAAAAGACAAACACTGTGTGTTCTCTCTCATCTGATATCCCTAGCTCCATCTTCAGATGTGAGGACATATCCTGGAGGAAGTGCGTCAGTCAGGAAAGTAAAAAGGGGCCATTTGGGGGCTATAGAGGTAGTGGAGTAATAGAGACAGGAACACTAGTGTTCCAGTGGCTAAATGAGGGGAATTTGAAAGGCAGGGGGTTTGAATCAGGCAAGAGAAAGGAGATAAGTACAGAGGAAGGAGGGGTGAAGGCAACTCCTGATGAATTATACTAATGCCTATCTATTACAATGCCAATAATATATTTAAGTCTATAAATATAAATTAAAATTGCCCATTTTGTTTGACCAGGAGGAGTCATGCAAACTTCTAAAGGAGGGAAACAACCAGCAATCCTACCCAGCTATGATGCCTATGAACCACAGCAGTGCCCAGCATGGCACAACAATCCCAGGGTACAATGGTGGCACGTGTACCTTGGCAGCAAACAACAGCTTGCTAATTGCTTTTACTGCCCTCTCAACGAGAGAACAATCATTCCTAGCACAGGAAACCCAGGTAATGGGGGATAGTGAAGTCATGGATCTTGGAAGAGAACCTATAACCATCACTTTAATAAATAAGAATAATGCTGTAGTGTCTGTGTATTTGTCTCTGTCCCAACATGTAAGTGTAATCCTCATCCCTCATCTGGGAAACTTGTCTTTGAAACAGACTGAGACCATTACAGGAAGTCACAAATAGTCAAAGTGCAGAGTTGGAGCCCAGTTTGGATACATCTATAATCCTGAGCCCTTATCTGAGGCTCAGGAATCATTGGGAGTGTGGGGGTAAGAATGATTGTAAGAGCCAGCCCAGGGAGTTTAATCTGAGATTATGTGTCTTGGGTCTATGAGAAGCCACACACATAAATCCCACCAACATTACTGCCTACACCTGAGATGAAGAAGAAAAAGAGCAATAGACATGACAATGTGGCCTGGTTGATGGGTGGAGCAGTGAATCCTGGATGTCTCGTCCCTACAGAAAAACCTGTAGGCAACTTGGGAATGCTCAGTTCAAGAGCCATTGTCTTCCTCGGGGACGTGTTAACTTACTGATTGTTCAGTATCAAATGATCAGTCCTGTAAACATATAAACATATGCACAAATAACATCCAATGTTGGTTGAATTTATTTCTTAGGAACACACATGCATACACACACACACATGCATACACACACACACACACACACACACACACACACACACACGAAACCACCACCACCACAACCAGCAGCAACGGCAGTAATAAAAACTGATTTAAAAAGAAGCACAGAATTTGAAAGACACAAAGGAGGGGTATATGAGAGGGTTTGGAGGGAGAAAAAGGAAGGAAGATATGATATCATTGTATTGCAATCTCTTTAAAAAAGAAATAATATTAAAATGCTTTCATCTTTTCTCTATCATGATGATGATCATTTCAACTATTGATATGAATTTTTCACATTGATAATAATTACAATGGGATAAGTCCATAACCATTGCTCCTTTACTATGTAAATTAATAACCAACCTAGATAAACATGGCGGATCCCATGATATCTAAATCAAATCGGCCAACTTAGATCTGAGAGGTTCTGGTTTGTATATTGCGCACAACCCCACCAACTGGCCACACAAGTGAGGCAACAATCACTACAACTGATTTTTCTAGTTGACCTTTACAACTGTCATTTCCTTTTCAGACCAGTAGGAAGCAGGTGGCTATGAACAGCGCAACACAGTAACAAAGGTGGTGCAGGAGACATCAGAGGTAACTGGACAGAAACAAAGCGCAATCTCACTCAGAGAATTAAGGACATCTGATAAAAGACGAATGTACCAGTAAATGCAGAGGCCATGAGTGATGATAGTAAAATCTCAGAGAGGATTGTTGAGCCTCAAATTTACAGACATAAAAATAGCAAACAAGCAATACAAATTACTCCGACATAGGTCCGCCCACCGCCCAGCTCCCTGCTCCACTTCCCTAGTGGTTTCTCATCTGGGCTGGACTCACAGCTTCCTTTCTTGGTTCTGTCTTCATTTCCCACCAGCACTTCTTCCAGTGACTTCGGTTTTTTATACCAGGGGGCTCATATCAGAAAAATTTAGATGTAATTTTTGAGAACTTCTATTGCACCTCTTTAAATATGACAAACAGCTTTTCTTTCTACTTCCAAGGGTTTTATCGCTATGGGTTTTTTTTCTGTAATTTCTATGTAATTATTTTTGGTTTTGACACTAAAGAATAATTACACATCGTCTACATCCCTCTGGCACCCCCATTCACCCCATGCTCTCTTTTAAATCATGGTCTCATTTTCTTTCATAAGATGGGAATTGTTTGTTATACATAAATACAAACAGTACATTCTATAATACACTATTTACTTCTCTGTATATTTTTTTTTCAGCTCTGACTGCTTGCTATTGGATAATCAACTGGGGGCTCTTCCCTGGAAAACTCTATTTCTCCTGCCCTCAGCATTTCTTAGTAGCCTGCAGTTCTTTGTAAGAACGTGGGACTCCATAATTATTCCCCTTCTCATGTAAGGATGTGTGCTGGTGTCGTTCATGTTCGGGGAACTGTGTTGATAAGATTTCATGATTGCAGTTCCTTCTGACATTCCTAGGAGACATAATCTCAGAGGAAGCTTCATGGCCTCTGACTCTTACAGTCTTTCCACCCCTTCTTCCTCTATGACCCCTGAGCCTTACGTATGGGAGCTGTGTTGTAGATGTGTCCCTTATATTAGTACATGGGTAGGGCTAATGATGGCACAGTATCTCCTGGTACCATGTAAGCTAGTCTGGAGGGAGAGAGCTTTCAGGTCAAATTCAGCTTGTATCTTCCAGGTTCTGTATGGGAAGGACAGGACATAGCGTCCTCATCAATAGGGACTTTAGCCTATAACCTTTTGAGAGTGTCTTGAACAACCTTGACCAACAACAACTCAAGAGGATTTTCATGCTCAGTGTTAGAGGTGTGATTGATGGTCTATCAGTCTATAGGTGCACATTGCCAGCCCAGGTGAGAAATTTTCATTTATATGTGTATATTTATATTCACACTCATGTGTATTGTATATAATGTAAGGCAGATTTACACTAATATGATTCTTTATGACACTTTTAAACTTCCTTACTATTCTTGTATTCTCCCTCTTTTTTCTGTATTGATTTTTTCCTCTCCGTAATTAAAGACCTCCAGTTTTCCAATTTCCCTCTTAAATAACCTGTAAGCTGCTCTGCCCCACACTATTGACGCCCCCCATAGTCTCTTTTGACTTCCCTGTTTTCTGTGTCTATTCACATAAGAAGATCTGGATCTAGGAAAGACATATGAGAAAGAACTTACAATGTTTCTTATTCTGGATCTTGGTTTTCTCACTCAGTATAGTATTTTCTAGTCCCTTCCATTTACCTATAAATTTCAATATTTATTTTCTTTTATAGCTAAATACTATTCCTTAGTGTGAATGTACAATAATTTCATTATCCGTTTATCAACTGAAGGATGACATTTATGCTGTTTCCATTTCATTTTGTGAAGAGAACAGAAATGAACATAGCAGAGCAAATATCTGTGGAGAATGATATTGACCCAGTAATATTGCTATAGGCATACTTTTATCCACATATACAAATTCCAAGAGAACCTTTTTTGGATTTCTGGCCCTTCACTGTACCCTTGTTGACTTTTCAGGGGCCATGCTCATAGAGAAAACTAACTCCCTCTCCCCCTTCAGATACCAACAGCAGCACCTGGCTAGTGGTGGGATTAATGGCCAGGTCCCCGTTCCATGTTAGGATTTTGTCTGGCTTCAACTTTCCCATGTCTTGTGTGTATTGCCACAACTGCTGTGAGTTCAAAGGTGCACCTACCTGCTGTGTCCAGAAGGCACTTTCTTTGTAGTCATTCACAGCCTCGATGGTTTTCACCCTTTCTACTCTCTCTTCTGCAATGATCCCTGAACCTTGGGGAGGAGCATGTTTGGTATAGATGTTTATTTAGTAATGAGCCTTCTGTTCTCACTTATTCTCTGCACTGTGGGCAGCTGTGAGTTTCTGTGTTAATTGTCATCTACTGTAATAGAAGCTTCTATGATGAATGTGCAGAGATGCATATACAGGTATAACAACAAGCAATTAGGAGTTTATCTAATACTATTTCCCATTAGGAGAACAACAGAAATATGCTCTCCCCTACTATGTATGACTTGTATAGTCATATGTTTTCGCTTGATAATCATGCCAGGTATGGGTTTCAACTTCTGGAGTGGTACTTAAATTCAAGTAGAAAAATGTTGGTTATTCTTAGGGTTTCTGTTGTGATGCTAAAATTCCATGACAAACCAATTTGAAAAGGCAAGAGTTTATTTCATTTACACATCATCATCACATCCCCTCATTTAAGAAAGTCACGGCAGGAACTCAAGCCAGGAACCTGAGAGCAGGAACTGAAGCAGAAGCCATGGCAGAAGCCTGCTTACTGGCTTGTTCTCCATGAATTGTTCAGCCTGCATCTTTATACAACATAGGACCACTTATGTAGGAACGGCAGTGCCCACAGTAACCTGGGCCCTCATCAGTTATTAATCAAGAAATGCCCCTACATGCTTGTCTACAGACAATCTCATTGCAGCATTTTCTCAGTTGAGGTTCTTACTTCCTAAATGAATTTAATTTGTAACAAGTTGACATAGAATCAACAACACAATGGCACAGATATATTATACTTTCATAACATTTGTCTTGTATTTACACAAGGAAAAGTTAATTTTTGAACCCTTTGTCTCAGACAACAAATCCTGCAGATACTGGGACCTACTTATTATGCTGTACAGGGAAGAAGGTAGTGACCTTCAAATATTCAGTCTCCCACCTCTCTCTCTCCATCATATCCAATCCTGTAATTTCATCCCAGCTCTACACACCCATTATATCCATAGTACACCTGTGCTATTACCTTCAATACACCTGTTATATCTCATCCCATCTATACACACCTGTTATATCCATAGTAAACCTGTTCTATTATCTTCACTACACCTGTTATATCTCATCCCAGCTATACACACCTGTTATATCCATAGTAAACCTGTTCTATTACCTTCATTACACCTGTTATATATCATCCCAGCTATACACACCCAATATATTCATAGTACACCTGTTCTATTATCTTCATTATACCTGTTATATCTCATCCCAGCTATATACACCTGTTATATCCATATTACACCTGTTCTATTACCTTCATTATGTTGTAAGAGTAGTGGCAGGCAGGGCTGTGTCCCCGGCACCCCGGCCGCCTGACGAGCTTATGCCCCAAAATAACAACACACAAGTTGTATTCTTTTAAACACTGCCTGACCCATTAGTTTCAACCTCTTAACCCATTTCTATTAATCTATGTAGCACCATGAGGTGCGCTTACCAGGAAGATTCTAGCCTACATTCATCCTGGTTTGGAGTTCATTGCGTCTGCCTCAGAGAGCAGAGCTATCACGTCTGCCCGGGAGAGGGGAGCATGGCGTCTCTGCTCCAGAGGGCAGAGCTGTTGAGTCTGAGCTCACTTCCTCTTCTTCCCAGCATTCTGTTCTGTTTACTCCTCCCGCCTATGTTTTAACCTATGAGCCCAAGCAGTTTCTTTATTACTTAACCAATGACCTTCCTCCATCATCATTACACCTGTTATACCTCATCCCAGGTATACACACCTGTTATATCCATAGTACACCTATTCTATTACATTCATTACACCTGTTATACCTCATCCCAGCTATACACACCTGTCATATCCATAGTACACCTGTTCTATTACCTTCATTACACCTGCTATATCTCATCCCAGCTATACACACCTGTCATATCCATAGTACACCTGTTCTATTACCTTCATTACACCTGCTATATCTCATCCCAGCTATACACACCTGTCATATCCATAGTACACCTGTTCTATTACCTTCATTACACCTGCTATATCTCACCCCAGCTATACACACCTGTCATATCCATAGTACACCTGTTCTATTACCTTCATTACACCTGCTATATCTCACCCCAGCTATACACACCTGTCATATCCATAGTACACCTGTTCTATTACCTTCATTACACCTGTTATATCTCATCCCAGCTATACACACCTGTCATATCCATAGTACACCTGTTCTATTACCTTCATTACACCTGCTATATCTCACCCCAGCTATACACACCTGTCATATCCATAGTACACCTGTTCTATTACCTTCATTACACCTGCTATATCTCACCCCAGCTATACACACCTGTCATATCCATAGTACACCTGTTCTATTACCTTCATTACACCTGTTATATCTCATCCCAGCTATACACACCTGTTATATCCATATTACACCTGTTCTATTATCTTCATTACACCTGCTATATCTCACCCCAGCTATACACACCTGTCATATCCATAGTACACCTGTTCTATTACCTTCATTACACCTGCTATATCTCATCCCAGAAATATACACTTGTTATATCCATATTACGCATGTTCTGTTATCTTCATTATACCTTTATATCTCATCCTAGACAGCAGACTGCCGGAAGCAAAGACCTGTATTTTGAGATCTGTATTTTGTTTATGCCATCTCAAGTTCACAAGTAAGATATTCACCTTTGCAGGGCAAGGACCAAGAAATTAGCCTAGTGAGACCTGCAGGTCCCATGCTTTAGAAACAATTAGCATTTCCTTTGTTAGTTAACAATTACAGACCCTCAGTATTTCCTTATTATCTAGGGATGTCTCCATGCCTGAGTTCCAGCAGACCTGACACACCTCCCCTTCCCCTTGCCCATTTGCTATATAACAGCTTCTGAGGAATAAATAAATAGGCGGCTTGTTCAGAAATCCTGTCTTGCCATAGTTTCTCATCTCTTGTTCCTTCCATTCCTCTCCTCCAGGTTTATCAAGGAGCCTTGTTCATATCCCGCTGGCCAGGATAGCAGATCATCTTTTTTGTTATTGCCTTGATCACCACCACTTCCCTTTATCTCAGCCTCCAGCACTCACAGGCACTCACTGGGAACCATAGTCTTTGATGGACAGAGAAGCAGATAGGACAGAGAAGCAGTAGCCACACCTACAAGGATGTCAACCTAATTCTTACCAGGCCACCCCAAACCACCACATTCTCCTTAAACTAGAGAGGGAACCAGAAACCAAGGAATGAACTATCCACCAAACAAACACAAGACCAGATCTCCCCACCTAAAAATAGAATCATCCTAAATCCAGATGCCTACTTCTGAGTATAAAACACAATTAGTAATTGCCAGCACAATATATGTCAACCAACACCAATAAAACTATATAACTAAGTCCTGAAAAAATGTAATTTGACTGAGAATAGCCATTAATAATATGTTAGAGATCATTAAAGAAGAAATGAATAAATTCTTAATTGAAATCTATGAAAATACAAAAACTAGAATTGAGAGAAAAGAACAGTTTAAGACATGCAGATGGAAATAGAATCAGTAAAGAAAAAACAAAGTAGGAAAAGTTGAAAATGAAAAATTTAGGAACTAGAACAGGAACTTCAGAGGCAAGTCTTTTTCAACAGCATTAAAGAGATGGAAGTAAAAATCCCAGTCATTGTTGTCAAGGTAGAGGAATGAGATATGTTGATATTGAAAGACCCCTGGAGTTGGGAGACTCTCACTCAAGTCTTGGGATAACATGACCCCCAAGAACTCATGAGAGACCGTCATTGCTGTAATCACATGAGGTTTATTGACAGGAACCAGCGCGCTGGGGCCTAGAATCATCCCACACAGGGGTAGAGGAGTTCGACCCCAAGTAGCTGGGAGAAGGGGTATTTAAGGGAAGAAACCACAACCCAAAGGAGGTAGGGAGGGCATCATTGGAAAATCCAAAAATGCTAGTGATAGTCACAAGGGGGTAACTCCCCATTTCTCAAGATTGTTCTTAAGATTATAATCTAACTTTGTGCTTAGCCAGTTCCTAGAAGAGAGTCACGGAACCAGTTAACCTAGATTTTTGGCTCTACTCTTCCCACTAGGGGGTCTGGATTTATCCTAGTCTTTAAGTATAAGAAAATGTTAAATCTACAAAATCCCAGGTCAAAAAAAAATAGAGAAAATCTGGTACACCAAGAAAAGAAAAAAATGTATAAATGGGAGAAATAGGAAACAGCGAAGAAACCCAGGTCAAGATCACAAAAACTTGTTTAAACAAATTCATAGAAGAAAATATTCCCAACCTGAAAGTGGATGTACATATCATGGTACAAAAAACATACAGAACACCAAATAGACTGAGATAGAGAAGAAGTTTCTTTCATCACATAATAATCAAATATTAAACTCAAGAACAAAGAAGGAATATTAGAAACAACAAAGAAAAGTTAAAATAACATGAAACATATAATCTTACACCTGTTAGAATAGTCTTTGGTTTTTCAGTGGGGACTCTAAATGTCAAAAAGGCCTGAACATATGTTCTACAAACTCTAAGAGACCACACATATCTAACCAGATGACTATAATCAGTCAAACATATAATAATAAGAGATGGAAAAAAATCTCATAATAAAACAAAATTTGAGCAAAATCTATCTGCAAATTCAGCCAAACAGAATGAGCTAAAAGGCAGACACTTACCCAAAGAGATTAACAATACCCACAAGTACCAAGAGGAAAAAATAAGAGCACATCCATAGCAAATCAAAAGAAGGGAGAAAAATATACACCGCAACAACAAAATAGCAGGAATCAACAACTGGGACGCATTGATAATTCACAACATCAATGTTCGGTTTTACCCAATAAAAGAACGTAGACTTATGAATGGACGTGAAAAAAGATACATCTTTCTGCTGCATCTAAGAAACACACTTTAAAACCAGTGATAGGCATCCCCTTTGAAGTATAGAAAAAGTTATTCCAAGAAAAGAGAAGCAGTCTAGTGAAACATTTTAATATCTCGTGAAATAAACATCAAATGAAAACTAATCAGAAGAAAGGCAAAGACAATGTACTCATTAAAGGAAAAATATATCAAGAGAACGTGGCAAATATTAACAGCTATACATTGGACCCAAGGGCTCAATTACCCAAGTTTGTAAAAGATGCTCTACTATAGCTTCAATTCATATCAAATCTCCCACTGTTGGAGAACTGGCTCAGTGGTTAAGAGCACTGTCTGCTCTTCCAAAGGTCCTGAGTCCAATTCCCAGAAACCATGCTCCAGGATATGATTCTGTAAGACATATGCAATTTTCTATGCTGAAGAGAACAGCTTTGATTATTTCAACATTAAATAGGAATATCAGGAATCGATCACATATTACAAAGGCAATCTATCAGTCTCTCTGTCCCATAATCTCTCTTTGTTTTTCCTTTTACCCTATCTTTCTCTCAGCTTTCTTGGTTGGATGCTAGCTGTACATAGGTTACACAGTGATTTTAAAGGCTCAAAGTCAGACTTCAGCAGACTTCAGCTTCAGAAGCAGAATATAGAATGAAAACACAGTCTGCAGTGAAAAGGGAAGAATGGAAATCGAACCTCAGTGGAGTTAGGAAAACAGCCTGGGGGTAAGATCAGAGTTACAGACTTGACTCCAGCTGCAAAAGAAAGAAAACAGGACAAGGTCCAATGAAGGACTAGCCAGGCAGATGGACCTCAGGTTCTACAAGTGGAAATACAAGAAAATGGCAGTGGATTAAGTTGTATCAATGGGAGGAATCACCCACGCTGAAATTCTAGGGACAGTCATGAGTTCTCCTATCAATCCTTGAAAAATACACAGGGTTACCAACAAGAATTTTTGAATGAAATCTGTTAGATGATAATTTTATGATCTTCCGTCAATTTAGACAGTTTGTGTCCATGCAGAGCAGAGAGGCAGATCATGTCCAATGCCTAGAGAAACCCATGCTGGTCATTTGAATGTAATTGGCCCCTACAAGCTCACATGGAATGGCATTATTAGAAGGTGTGGCTTTCTTAGAGAAGGCATGACCTTTTTGGACAAATTATGTCACTGTTGGGTGGGCTTTGAGGTTTCATACATGCCCATACTATACCCAGTGTCTCAGTTTGCTTCCTGTTGCCTTCTGATCAAGATGTAGCTCTCATCATGTCTGCCTGCACTCCACCAAGTGCTCTGCCATGTTGATAATTAACTGTACCTCTGAGCTATGAGCAGACACCTCAATTAAACGCTTTCTTTTATAAGAATTTCCATGGTCATGGCATCTCTTCACAGCAATAGAAAATCCTAACTAAGACAGAAGTTGGTACCATGAACTGGGGTATTGCTCTGATAGGGCTGAACATGTTTCTATTTGGAGTAATGTGGGCTTTGGTGCTTTGGGTTAAGAAAGCAATAGAATACTTTAAGCACTGTTTAAAGGGCCATAGTAGTAAGAGCATGGAAGACAGTGGTGCTATGAGTTATTTGAACTGGCAGGGACTGGCCTGAGAGGATTCAGAAAAGTTTAGAAAGATGCCTAGAGATTGTTCTTTTGATATTTTGGTAAAGAATGCAGCTGCATTTTACCATTGTCTGAAGCATCTGCCTGAATCTAAAGTTAAGAGATTGAATTAATTCCACTGGCAGAAGAAATCCCAAAACTTCCTAGTACAGGCTCGGTCCTGTGAATGTGAGAGTTAACACTAATGAAGATTTATAGTAAAAAGGAGCAGGCTGAGGAGGTAAAATTATAAAATGTAAAATTTGAAGGGAAAACGAACACAGAAATGGGAATGGAACTAAGTCCTGTGTTCAATGAGATAAACAGATTAAAAATGAAACAAAGGATGTGGTGATCAAGGGAAGATTCCACCCAGATAAGTTTCCAACTTGTGAAAGGGAACTGAAGAGAAGCTTAGTGCTTCCCAGCACTCGGAAGGCAGAGGCTGGCAGATCTCTCATTTTGAGGCTGGTCTGTTCTACAGAGTAAGTTCAGGACAGCAAAGCATATGGAATGAAAGTAACCATTAGAAAAAAAAGACGGTGAAGATATAATTAATAAGGGGGTGGTGGGTTCCAGCCCTAGCAAGCAGCAGAACTTGGCAGTTTGGTCACGTAGTCTGGTTGAGAGGTAAGGTCAGAAAGAAGAAAGGAGTTATGAGGTGAATCTACTGAGTCAGGCACTTGTCAAGAGTGTCCCTGATGGAGGCAAAGATAGGTCATTGGGTAAAGCAGCAAAGTTGAAGCCTGGACAGCCTGGGAGACTGCAAGATGTTAGAGATGTCAGAGCTGTGGGATATCTGCTGAGGAGAGCTGCTAACAGTAAGTGGAAACAGCCCAGAAAAAAAGAAGTATGGTATAGTCAACAAAACTGAATGGAACTGAAGATCTGAAGAAAGTTTTGACATCAGACATGGAGATGTATAGAGTTTGGAAGTTGCCCACAGGGTTTGGTCTTGTTTTGGTTCAGTATTTCCTCACTATGCTTGCTCACTTACCCATGTTTTGGAATGGTAATGTATGTACTGTGTCATTATTTATTGGAATTGGTGATCTGCTTTTTGATTTTGATTTTACTGGGGATTACAGTTAAGAGATTGCATGAATTGCCGAGCAGAAGTGATGCACGCCTTTAATCCCAACACTTGGGAGGCAGGGGCAGGCAAATCTCTATGAGTATAAGGGCAGCCTGGTCTATAAGAGCTAGTTCCAGAACAACTAGGGCTGTTACACACACACACACACACACAGAGAGAGAGAGAGAGAGAGAGAGAGAGAGAGAGAGAGAGAGAGAGAACCTCAGAAGGAACTTTAGACTTTAAACATTATGGAGACTGTGATAAATTGTGTGGACTTGAAATTAGACAAAATCCATGTAATATTATGGTGTTGTCATAAGCTTTTGGGGACCAGAAATCAGAATGTGGTGGTAATAAGCTCATAAGTGTGGCACTATTCTGAGGTATAGTTCTGTTAGAATAGGTATGACCTTGTTGGAGAAAGTATTTCACTGTGGGTGTGCGTATGTGGTCTTCCATATGCACATGCCATGCCCAATTGCAAGGTCTACTTCTTGTTTCCTTGTGATCAAGACATAGACAGCACCGTGCCTGCCTGCCTGCTTCCTAGTGCATCACCATGATGACAATGGTCTGAAGCTCTGAACTGTAACCTGCTACCTCAAAAAGATGATTTCCTTTAGAAGAGTTGCTGTGGTCATGGTGTCTCTTCACAGCAGTAGAAATACAAAAGAAAACACTACCTAACAAAGTAAGCAGATTGTAAGGCAAATAAATAAAGGACTGAGTTCATTCTTTCTGTTGAGTAAGCAGGAGACAAAACAGAATTACAAAGAGAAAAAGCAGATAACTTCTACCCTTCACCTCTTGAGAGGTTCGTCCTGACTTCATTATTGTCAAAATAACAAGAAATCAATTTCCAAAGGGTAGTAATGATGGAAACAAAGAATTTAATTAGAGGGCAAGGATGGCATGGCTCCATCACATGACACTATAAAGAAAACTTTTTGTGTATAGTTGGTGTAGGAGTTCCTTCTGTTTGTGTGTTGCTTTCATTGATTAATGAATAAAAAAACTGCTTTGGCCTGATAGGGCAGAACTTAGGTAGGTGGAGAACACAGAACTGAATTCTGGGAGGAAAAAAAGCAGAGTAAGAGAGAAGCCAACGTTCCTCCAACTAAGACAGATGCCGCCGGCTAGCATCTTTATGGTAAGCCACTGCCACATGGAAATATACAGATTAATAGAAATGGATTAAATCAAAATGTGAGAGGTAGCCAATAAGAGGTTAGAGATAATAGGTCAAGCAATCATTTAATTAATACCATTTCTGTGTGATTATTTCAGACCTAAGCTAGCCAGGTAGCTGTGATGAACAAGTGCCCCCCCACAAGATATAGTACTCTGGAATGACTAAAGTTTCTCATTAATATTGTGACAATCAATCACTATTTTATGAGATCTATGGATTCTGATGGGAAATCAGATCAGGGTTGTAGCACTAATAATAAAAACCTAGAGGCAGAAATTGGGGTTCAACCTAAAAAGAAGAAAAGCAGGCAACTCACTAAAGAAATCTTACCTCTACGAAGGCTTGGCAGCCACAGACTAAGCAGACTAAGCCTCTCTCTCCTCTCACTTTTATGACCTATACTACTGGGATTAAATATGTGACTCCCTAGTACTCGGATTAAAGGTGTGAGGCACCACTACCTGGAATTGCTTGTGCCTTGGTCTTGTGTAGTCCAGGGTAGCATTGAACTCTCAGAGATGTTTTGTCCTCTGAATCCCTAATCCTGAGGTGTGGGGGGAGATATGTTCCAACATTATTTGAACTTTAGTGGTTTAGCTATGCCTCTGGTCTCCAGACAAGATTTATTTATTAAACTATAAAATATATACCTTTATATTGGTTCTTATGATACAATTATGATGAAGCTTCATCCTCTCAGGCCCACAGAGGTTCCTCGCATGGCCTTCGTTGCATTGGAAACATCTTATTCCAGCATCTCAGTGCCAGTTAGGGACCACATCCTTTAAATCTATCAGTCTAAGTTGAAAGCAAAAGGAATTGAATACTCTTGAGTACAGAGATGATGAGGATTGAAAAAACCAAATGTTGATACAGAATTAAAGGTCACAATTCTCGAGGCCATTAAAGAACCCTACATAACTAATCAAAACCAGTCTCCATAACCCAAGGAACCAGAAATCTTCCTGATTCTATCGTTTTCTTTCCCCTTATTTATTATTTCCATTGAGGGTAAAAGGTCTTTGTCGTGGGTTGAATTTGATATATCCTCTCCTGTCTCATATGCTTGATCTCTTGCCCCCTTAGGAAGTCCTGTTTGAGTAATTAGGGAATTCAGGGATGTGTGGCCTGGCTGGAGCTGGTTGGTCTTTAAAATCCCTGGGAAACTATCAATGCAGTGATAACAGTTGCCTCACACTCTCCTGTCAGGGCCAGAAGCTGAACCCAACACTAAGCCGAGCCTGGCAGTCAGAAAGCATAATACAAGACAAGCTCTGCCTCTCGAAGTTGTATTTTGACATAGATTTGGGAGGAGCCATGAAAAGAACTAGAAAAGGGTGAAGGATTCTGGCTAGCTGTGATTGGTCCACAGCTTGTATGACCTCACAGGGAGCCACTATGAGGAAAGACAGTCCCCAGCCCATATAAGGGGCCAGCTTGGCCTGGACCTTGTCCCTTATACTGCAGTGAAGCTCTTTGTAGGGTACAAAGCAGTGGGACTCAGAATTTTGTTCTGAAACATTATTTATTAGTAGCCATCTTTGGAATTGAACATCAGTGATGGCCACTGACCTAACACAGTGAGTTTGTTACCTGGGGCACTGGGGTGGAGGAGCAGTTGGTATTACGGTATAGACTTCAGTTTACTGATTGTAGTTTTAGATTTACTTTGTGCATTTACTTAAGATTTTGTCTTTTTATTAACAATTTTCTATTACCTGCCCATTTATCTTAGCCATTTTGTACATTGGTTTATTTCTAAACCTAAAGCTTTTGTCAGTACATATTAGCTTTAGAAAATAGTTTGACTATACCATGCACTTGGACCCAACTCAGTAGCTTTGCTACTTCCCACAGCATTTCATTGGCCTTATAATTCCCTTATCATTGTAAGACTCATCCTCTGGCACCATCCCACTCATAAAATAAGATATGAGTTTGGACATCTTGAAGAACACATTTCCTAATGGCATCAGAGTGTTTAGGACAGGGTACCATATGATTCCCATAACTGGGATTTAATAAAAAAAAAAGACTGAGTATCATGAATAAAGAAACAAGGAGGTCTGCAGTGCTCAGAGTCACTAGAGAATTTGAGGGTCTAGGTGAAAGCAATATTGACAAGGCCCATGTGTTCACTGTCCAGTGAATAACCACATCACTAACTCGGTTCAGCAGGCAGCTCACTGAGTCTATTCTTGGTGTTACTGCTATTCTCCTTATACTCAAAATGTTCTCATTAAAGTTTGTATGACAGAGATTATCACACCATCTCATATCTCTGAATTCCTGGTCTCAACAAGGGGGTGATATCTGGGAAGGTTGTGAAACAGCTGGGTGGTAGAAACCAGAAGGAAAAATTGGGTCATTACAGGAAATGAAACCCAGAACAGCCATGCAAGCATGATTGAGATCCACCTTCCCAAGTCTCCATTCATGCCTTTCCTGTGCATTGTGAGCCAGAGTATGAGTGTAGGACTTATGGAAGTGATGTTTCTTCTCAAAACTTTGGTCACAGCCAGGGAGAAAGAAATGCCATTCTGGGAGATAGAAGGAGGAAGAATTCTTTGGTTCTGAATAGCATGAGTGCTTCCTTGCAATGACCTCAGTGGATACATTGTGAGGTCTTGCAGTCCCCACCCATTGAAGGCATTGGCCAGTCTGAGTCTTATCCTCACACTGCAGAGAAGGTGTTCACTTCTTGGCTTCGGGGAATTTAGACTCAGAATTTGGGTCACATTCACAAGGTTATTATTGATCACTTGGAAACAGACATGTTGATCTGATTAGACCAAAAGAGTTTGTGATTCTTTCCTGAATTGTTGGTTTTTATCTATATCTTTTGAATGGTGTTTGATTTAATTTGTGCTTTCAAATTAATTTCTTGTTTTAAACCACGCTTAATTCGCATCTTAAATGAGCATGATCTTTGAGATTTTTAAAATATTCTTTTCTGATTTTAAGTATTCCCTACTAGGAGATAATTTTAGAAATTAAGCCTCACAATGGTGTGCCCTGTCAACACCCCCAGTATGATTACATTCTCCAAGCTTTGTTGAGCCTCACATGTCACCTATTTTCTTGATGACCTTCCTGAATAGCCATGTCCCATCCACCACAAAACAAAACCATGCCATCTCAATTAGAGACAACCCACCACAATGCTATGTTCAATGAGGCCTAACACCTTGTAGATCCATCCATATGAGTTTAAGGGAAAAAAACTGAATATCAGGAGTGGAGAGATGATGATGTTTATCCTAGTGAGTTCTTACAGAACTTACAGGCACAGTGAAAAAGCCACTGAAGCAGTTCCATCCGCAAGTAGTCCAGACCCAAGTCCCTAGTCTGTCAGCTCAGAGTTCCTGAGTCTGTCATTCTTCTATTTGGGGCTTAGCTAAGAGTTGAAAAAAGTCCTCAAGGTTTGATGTGAAAGACCTTACAATTCCTCATGTGCCTGAATGCTTGGTCTCTAGGTTGGAGAGCTGATTGGTTTGGGAAGTCATAAATCAATAAAGCACTAGAGCATCAACAGGTATTAGGTGACTGGATGGAACAAGGACCTGCCAAATCCATCGAACCAGCTGCTTCAGCCGAATCTTCTCCAGGCCAACGTTACCTTCTCCTCCATCTGCCATGACTCTGATGTACTCAGAAGGCATGAGACAAGGGAGACCTTTTGTCCCTTAAGTTGCATTATGTTAAGGAAATGTTCATTGCCATGGTAAAAATAATGCAGTCCCTGTTATTAGACAGAGAAACTACCTTGGGTTACTCCTTGCTGTTACTGGTCCAACCTCGGCAGTTACATAATTTGTAGAAAATATGCCTTGAGACATGTATCCATACATATAGTGAGCAAGGATCATTTTCATCTGCTGTGTTATATTGCAAAAGCCCCTGGCATGTGCTTACTACACTCCCCTTTTAAGATCGCACAAACACATCCATGGCTCTAGTTAGACTCAGAACATCTTTGGAACTTGCACAGTACATGCGAAGCTGTGTCCATGTGTATTTTAGAAAACAACATTTCATTTGTCGTGGATGAACATGGACTTTTCCCGCTAAATTTGTCTGTTAACTGATGATTAGCTTTTGAGTGGACTAACCCCTAGTACCCCTTGCTAAAGCCCTGAGAACATGAGGTATCTCTAATGTGTTCTTAAACAGTGTTGAATAGCGAATCTCATTTCAGATGATGGGCAACAAGGGCATTATATTATACATTTTGATTGTGTGTATTAGAGTGTGCATGTAAGTGTGTCTGTGTCAAGGTTTGTGTTTGTGTGTGAGTGTGTAAACCCACAAATGTACATGAATTTATATGTATGTTTGTGTGTGTGTGTGTGTGTGTGTGCATTCATTGTTTTGGCATCAGGTTACTACTGCCATCTTAGAAGGTTTAGAATGATTTTTTTGTCTATGGTGAAGCAGCTTTTGAGGATCATGGCCCTCCATTGTATTAAAAGACAGCAGGTATGTTCCTTTATACCATCTTTGTTCCAAGGCTGTCCTTATACGGAGAGACTTATTCTCTTTCAATCTTGTACTCATATGGATCTTAGCACATTTCATGAGCTCCTGAATACATCATCATACCCAGGGGCAGCAGTGGGAGGCAGCTGCTGTTGCATT
>NW_026068120.1:1956039-1958504 GCF_014885135.2 Alexandromys fortis
GGGGAATTTAGACTCAGAATTTGGGTCACATTCACAAGGTTATTATTGATCACTTGGAAACAGACATGTTGATCTGATTAGACCAAAAGAGTTTGTGATTCTTTCCTGAATTGTTGGTTTTTATCTATATCTTTTGTATGGTGTTTGATTTAATTTGTGCTTTCAAATTAATTTCTTGTTTTAAACCACGCTTAATTCGCATCTTAAATGAGCATGATCTTTGAGATTTTTAAAATATTCTTTTCTGATTTTAAGTATTCCCTACTAGGAGATAATTTTAGAAATTAAGCCTCACAATGGTGTGCCCTGTCAACACCCCCAGTATGATTACATTCTCCAAGCTTTGTTGAGCCTCACATGTCACCTATTTTCTTGATGACCTTCCTGAATAGCCATGTCCCATCCACCACAAAACAAAACCATGCCATCTCAATTAGAGACAACCCACCACAATGCTATGTTCAATGAGGCCTAACACCTTGTAGATCCATCCATATGAGTTTAAGGGAAAAAAACTGAATATCAGGAGTGGAGAGATGATGATGTTTATCCTAGTGAGTTCTTACAGAACTTACAGGCACAGTGAAAAAGCCACTGAAGCAGTTCCATCCGCAAGTAGTCCAGACCCAAGTCCCTAGTCTGTCAGCTCAGAGTTCCTGAGTCTGTCATTCTTCTATTTGGGGCTTAGCTAAGAGTTGAAAAAAGTCCTCAAGGTTTGATGTGAAAGACCTTACAATTCCTCATGTGCCTGAATGCTTGGTCTCTAGGTTGGAGAGCTGATTGGTTTGGGAAGTCATAAATCAATAAAGCACTAGAGCATCAACAGGTATTAGGTGACTGGATGGAACAAGGACCTGCCAAATCCATCGAACCAGCTGCTTCAGCCGAATCTTCTCCAGGCCAACGTTACCTTCTCCTCCATCTGCCATGACTCTGATGTACTCAGAAGGCATGAGACAAGGGAGACCTTTTGTCCCTTAAGTTGCATTATGTTAAGGAAATGTTCATTGCCATGGTAAAAATAATGCAGTCCCTGTTATTAGACAGAGAAACTACCTTGGGTTACTCCTTGCTGTTACTGGTCCAACCTCGGCAGTTACATAATTTGTAGAAAATATGCCTTGAGACATGTATCCATACATATAGTGAGCAAGGATCATTTTCATCTGCTGTGTTATATTGCAAAAGCCCCTGGCATGTGCTTACTACACTCCCCTTTTAAGATCGCACAAACACATCCATGGCTCTAGTTAGACTCAGAACATCTTTGGAACTTGCACAGTACATGCGAAGCTGTGTCCATGTGTATTTTAGAAAACAACATTTCATTTGTCGTGGATGAACATGGACTTTTCCCGCTAAATTTGTCTGTTAACTGATGATTAGCTTTTGAGTGGACTAACCCCTAGTACCCCTTGCTAAAGCCCTGAGAACATGAGGTATCTCTAATGTGTTCTTAAACAGTGTTGAATAGCGAATCTCATTTCAGATGATGGGCAACAAGGGCATTATATTATACATTTTGATTGTGTGTATTAGAGTGTGCATGTAAGTGTGTCTGTGTCAAGGTTTGTGTTTGTGTGTGAGTGTGTAAACCCACAAATGTACATGAATTTATATGTATGTTTGTGTGTGTGTGTGTGTGTGTGTGCATTCATTGTTTTGGCATCAGGTTACTACTGCCATCTTAGAAGGTTTAGAATGATTTTTTTGTCTATGGTGAAGCAGCTTTTGAGGATCATGGCCCTCCATTGTATTAAAAGACAGCAGGTATGTTCCTTTATACCATCTTTGTTCCAAGGCTGTCCTTATACGGAGAGACTTATTCTCTTTCAATCTTGTACTCATATGGATCTTAGCACATTTCATGAGCTCCTGAATACATCATCATACCCAGGGGCAGCAGTGGGAGGCAGCTGCTGTTGCATTACTGGTTACTTCTTACATCTCTGTTTGTGGGGGTTTGTGAATTTAGCAATCTCTTTAAGGATTGTCAACACAAACTTTTCTCTCATCTCCTAGAGTTCCCATGGATCTTATCATCTCTTTCCTGTCTCACGTTGCAATAATACGTGTCTTCACTTGGGGGGTTCATTTCAAGGATTGTCAGATTTGTTCAAGCTTTTAAAGGACCAGCTCTTTGTTTCAATTGCCAAGTTATCTCTAGCACTGTTTTCCTTACACTTTCTCATAACAGTTTTGTGGTTGGAATGTTGTGCTTTGTTTGTTTTTTGCATCTTTGACCACCAAGATGTATCATTAGGATGCTTGTGAGACTTTTGATTTCTTGATGTACAAACTGATAGTTATAACTTTGTCTCCTAGTGCTGATTTTGCTCTTTTTTTTTTTTTATTTCTAGCATCTTGTGTCAGAGCCATTCCTTACCAGGAAACATGGAGGACATGACAGGTGAAATATTCTGTGTCAATCTCAGTTTCCAAGCATGCAGAAAATTAGCTTCGGA
>NW_026068121.1:0-42340 GCF_014885135.2 Alexandromys fortis
CTCCGCTGGAACCTTGGTTTCGTGAGTCTGGTTTTGTTATTAAACTTGTTCAAATACCTAGTATCATTGGTGCTTATTAATCCAACCGCTGCACAAAATAAATAAGGGCACAAGATAGAAATAAAGTACGAAATTAAAGACTTTCTAGATATAACCATATTGCAGATAGAATGTTTGGTCAAGAAATCAGTCCATGGTTCTCTCAATTAGCCATATTAAATTTCACAGGAAATGAGCAGAATACAGCAAAATAATGCACCAAAATATTACACAAACCTGTCTTAGTGACTGTTATATTGCTGTGAAGAAGCACAATGACCAAGGCAATTCTTATAATGGAAGGCATTAAATTTTGGGATGGACCTCAGTGGGCATGCAAGGGGCTGAGTGCTACATCCTGATGTGCAGGCAGGCAGAAAGAAAACACTTGCCTTCCACTTGTATTGTGAAATCCCAAGCCCAACTACAGCGACAGAGCTATACAAACAAGACATACCTACTTTCACAAGGGCATCCCTCCTAATTTTACACCATTAGTTCCACTCACTGGGGACCAAAATTTTGGTGACAGGAGTCTAAGGGTGTTGAGCAAATATAAAACCTGACAGGAACACAAGCTAAAGAAGAAAGATCTTTAAAGGAAAAGAATTAAAGTCCATTGAGGGAGGAAGGGAGGGAGGGTTGGAAGGAGGGAAGGAAGGAGGGAGGAGGAGGAGGAGGAGGAGGAGAGAGAGAGAGAGAGAGAGAGAGAGAGAGAGAGAGAGAGAAAGAGAGAGAGAGAGAGAGAAAGAGAGAGAGAGAAAGGATTTCTTCCCAATGGGGGAGAAAGCCACTTCTCTGGCTAGTTAAAGGATTCCTTACTAAAATATTTCATGCCCCATCTAAGAAGAGCTTAAACAATGCAAAGCCTCCAAACTCAAGTTTACATCTCTTCTTTTCTCTGAGTGCATGACATTATCCCTTGTTTCCCTCCCTACCCAGTTCCCTCAGAGAACCTGGGAAACCTTGATTAGGTCTAGTAGAGGCAATGAAGTCCGTCTCTTGGCGAGGTTAAGTGTGACTGCTGCACATGATGCCACCTGGAGCTGCATTCTAACTGGTTAGAGGAGCCTCACAAGATTACTGCAGATAAAACCTGAAAGTCTTCAATTACAGCCAACATGGAAAGTTGTGATCACAGCAGAGACCATAATCAATGGGGATAAAATGGGGCCAAGCAACAACTTGTGTTTGGGTACTGGGAAGAATGTGAAAGACCTGGATGACAACACTCGGGCTTCTGCAGCACAGTCTGTGTGGTACGACACGTGGATGGACTCTACTCTCTCTATCCGAGGCCACGGATTTCTGTCCTCTCTTCCTTAGTTGTGTAGGGCCCACCAGCCATGGTCATAGGTCACATCTCCTCCTATATCATGCTTACCTCACAAAAGTGTCTTTTTAAAGAGAAGGGTGTGACAGTGCACGTTGAACCTTGGAAAAGTGTCGATCTCACTTGGACATGTATAAGATGGAGGGCGAGAATGCCTCAGCAGTGAGCTGGGCTAACTTTG
Organism: Alexandromys fortis; assembly: GCF_014885135.2. Lineage (NCBI taxonomy): Eukaryota > Metazoa > Chordata > Mammalia > Rodentia > Cricetidae > Alexandromys > Alexandromys fortis. Next base: position 1,554 of record NW_026068121.1, read on the forward strand.
AGTGAAAAACAATCTTGTGGTTTGCTGCCTTCTTGGCTATGACATCAACAGTATATTACAACAATACAAAATTTAAACTATAGTTTCAGGAACAATTCAATAAAATGCCTAACATTTATTCTACTAAAACTAGAAAACTGATGACAAAAGGTCATCATGAAAGACAAAATGAACAACGTAAGATTGAATAACTGGTGCACACAGTGACAGTGATACTGACTGACTTCAAAACTCAGCACACAACTGCAATGAAGACTGCACTATCTGAGAAAAAGCAGAGATCATCACAACATGAGAGGAAACTTCAATTAAAATAGAGTTGATTCTTAACAAATGTGGCCAGGAAACCCAGTAAGCTTGGCCTTAGTAAGACAGGTAGACAGTATCACCATGGCATCAATGTGCCAATGTATTAATAACACAGACTTCACGCAATGAACGGAATTAGCAGATGGACCCTACACCTGAATGCTCAATTCCAAGTGTAGAACTTCAAGAAGTTACTAGAGAAACAAGGGGGCAGCAAGCAGCTGAGGCTCACTGCATGGTTATGTCAGCAACAAGGATGTTTCTACACAAGAGTTCCTGTCCCCCATGTTCTGTAAACACCAACAACTGCAACTAAGTTACTCAGAGGTAAGGGTTGAAGACCTCAGGGAACCAAACAGTATGGCATCAGACAGGAAGTCTGGCCATGGCTTCCCATCAGCACCCCCTACCCTGGAGAAACACTAGAAATGCTCCCGTAGCTCCTCCCCTTGTGAAGACTGGTGTGAATTCAGAGTTCTCCCTGCTCTCCTCACAGTTCTTGGCAGCAGATCACATGTAAACACACAGAAACACCAGAGCCCCACCACCACAGACCCTGGACCTCTTAGCCTGAAACATGGTAAACCGGAAGTGTCCTCCCCCTCTGTAGGTGGATTAGCCTAGTGCTTCTGTCTAAAGGCTGATTATCTAAAAAGCTGTGAGTGACAGAACCACCTCTCTTAGGGATGGAGTAATGTGAAGAGATACAGCCCAGTGGAACAAAGCTCTGGCTTCTACCCCAGGAAAAACTGTCCTGGATTTGCAAAGATTTACATTGCAATAAAACTTGTGCCTGGGGGGCTGGAGAGATGGCTCAGAGGTTAAGAGCACTGCCTGCTCTTCCAAAGGTCCTGAGTTCAATTCCCAGCAACCACATGGTGGCTCACAACCATCTGTAGTGGGGTCTGGTGCCCTCTTCTGGTCTGCTGGCATACACACAGACAGAATATTGTATACATAATAAATAAATATTTAAAAAAAAAAAAAACTTGTGCCTGGCCTCAAAATCTTGGCCCTAAAAACCTTCCTTCAGTCAGTAGGCACCTCACCTCACTCCTCCTCGGCACAGGGTCTCTAGCATATACAAACCATTACTCAATGTGCCAGCGAGTAATCCCCCTGCCTCACAGCTGAAAAGGAATCCAGTGAATCCAGGTCAAATTTAAAATACCTAATTGATATTCACCAGGAATTAGCAATTTTAAAAAGGCCCCATCTATATTTTCTCACACCTCTCTCAGCTGCACACTGTTAATCACAACAGTAACAGCTTCCCAGTCTTCTGTGGTGGCACTGGCAGATGATGTCAGCATTTGGGAGGTCAAGACACCTTCGTCTAGGACACCAAAGCCCAACAATTAGGGTCACAAAAGAGAAGGTGACCAGGGTAAAGACGTGAGAGGAGATGTAAAGCATAGAAAGTTTAGGATCGACATGTCTTGAATAAGGTGATGGCTCGTGTTTAAGATCCTTAAGATGGACAGTTCTGATACACTATTTGCAGGTAGAAAACGAGAAAGTCAGCAGAAACATAGGGACTAATGCATGGAAAAACAGGGCTTAGGAAAAAAGACCAGTAGAGATTGGAGGTGGAATCCACATAATAGGGAATTAAAAAAATACCAATGACACCAAAAGGTGATTTTTAAAAACTGTAATTGATATACCTTTAGTTATAATACTTTTATAAGAAGACAGATTCAAATTGCTAATTTCCCACATGAATTTAGAGCTGGAAGTGGTGGTGCAGTCCTGGAATCCCACAACATGGAAGGTTGAGGCAGGAGCATCACAAGTTTAAGGCCTGGTATGGCCTTAATAAGTATGGTTATAGACTAAGTTGACAAAAAAACGTGGACAACTTAACCAGACCCTGCCTCAAAATAACTTTTTGTTTAAATCTCAGTGGGCAGATGCTTGCCATGCATGAGCGAGTTCTAGAATGAGTACACAGTATTCTCTACCCCAAAAATGAAAAACAGAGCAATGACAACCAATATACTGAAGTAGGTGGGCTAGAAGGGAGGACTGTGGCAGGAACCAGCTAGGTGAGCTCACTCAGTGAGGAAAGACGTTTGTCCAGGTATGAGGGCCTGAGACCAATACCCAAGAGAAACCCCACATCTCCAGCTGGTCCACTCACCTTCACACATGTGCTGTGGCATGTGTGCTCACAGTGTCTCAATGGCCCAAATTCACATTCTTTTAAAAGAAAACTGAAAACAAGATAGACAAAAAAAGCACCAAAACTAAAACATCCAGCAAAATAGCTAGCTCTGTTGTAGCTCAACCGTTGACAAACAGAACTCCTTCAGAACATGGCCAGGAGGGCCATAGGAAGCAAAGCATTTACAGCTCACTTCCTACCAAGTCATCAAGTTAGCACTGCAGCGCTTCCCTGGGGTGAAAGGGGAACAATAGTTTTTCACAGCAATACTTATCTCTGACGCACTTTCCTTTGGATTAAACAACTAACTCTACTCCAAATTGGAAAGGAAAGAAAAACAAAGAAAGAAAGACGGAAAGCAAAGAAATTTATAACAAGAATGATGGATACAGGGTCTGTTAAATCAGTCCCCTAGCAGGATGACAGAGGTCTGTCTCTGTGGTGTGGACTTTGCGGCAGGCCTGCTCAGGCAGTGCTTACACAGTGTCCAGACTGAAGATTGAGTTTGCTCTGTGGTCCTCAGCTCATTACAGCTCTTCTTTCTGTTGGGAACAGTTTATTGTGCACACTGCCTGCCTCTGAGAATATGTAATCTTAAGAGTCGGCCATTCAACACACATCCACCTGTAGTGACTCCCTGGGGCTGAAGTGCTGGATCATGCTTGAGTCCTCCTAACAGCTGTCCGGTGCCTCTGACAGACACCCCTGGGATCTCCACATAGATGCAGAGGTGACAACCACACTTGCTCACCTCCTACTGCCGTGTTGTATAGACGTGGGAGAGGTGTAATGGACCTTGACTGCCTGCCCCCACTCTGCAGTCCTGAGAGTCACTGTCGAGCAGCAGCAGCATGCCGCGCTGTCTAACAGTGCACATCCTGTACTGCGGAGGGCTATGCCGGTATGCCACTCCAGGACATCTCTTGCCTGGCAGGGGAAGGGATACCCTGCTCCTTTCCCCAGCCCTGCTGTGCTTCTAGACCTGCTTCTTTGGCATCTGGGAACAGAAAGTAGTGAGTGGTAGACAGAAGTGTTTGTAAATTTTGTTCAACATGTATGGGCACTTTGCCTACATATATGTTTATCTTTCATATCTGTGAAGTGCCCTCAGAGATCAGAAGAGGTTTGGTGGATCCCCTGAGACTGGAATTGCAGGTAGCTGATGTCTGCCATATGGGTGCTGGGAATTGAACCCAAATCCTCTGGAAGAACAGCCAGTGCTTTTAACTGTGGAGCCATCTCTCCAGCCCAGGCAAAATTAAGCTTCCAAAACAGCCTGCAATGAATGGTTTTGACCTAATTTTGCGTCCTAAGTTGCTCCTGGGAATAAAAATACAGTAGCGCATATCTGAATAAAGAGCTGGAGAGATGGTTCACCGTGTTAAGATCACTGTCTGTTCTTGCAGAGGACCGAATTTCAGTTCATTGTATCTACATGCCCGCTTAAAACGACTTGAATCTGCAGTCCCAGAGGACCTGACACCCTCTTTTAGATTCTTCAGGGCACTGAATGCATGTGGTGCACACACATACAATATATGAATAATACCCACACACATAAAACTCACCACAAGGCCAGCCTGTCCCACTTTAAAAATACTTTGTTCCTGTGTTTCTGTGAGGGAGGGGGCATTGCACACCATGGTGCTTGTGGGGCTCAAAAGACAACTTTGTGGAGTCTCTCCTTACAGCTTTTCCATGGCTTTGGAGACTGAGTTCAGGTTATCATGTGCTCTATATGCCCGCAAACACCTTTGCTCACTCAGTCATCTCCTCTGCCCAAGCTATCAAATTATACGCAGCCTTGATTCTTTGTTCTTTGGTGACATTGTTGAGACAGTATTACACTGTGTATTCTTGCTAGAATGAGGCTTACCATTAGACCATGGCCAGAACTCAGAGGAATCTGTCTAACTCTGCCTCCAGAACACTGGGAATAAAGGATACTGTTAACATCATTGACATTTTGGTATCCTTAACAAGTGGAAAAAGTAGAACCTGATAGAGACAGCAGTGTCAAGACGCCGGAGCCCACGGCCTGGGTATTTTACTGAGAAGTGATTTCAAGGCCAGAATCAGGAAGATGAGAGGATTGAGTTTGTGTTTGTAAAGCTATGAAGTTATAGATTAGGAATGATCAAAAAGATCATCTACCCATGATCAAGTAGTCTTTATTCAAGACATTCAGGGATGGGTCAAGATACAAAAATCAGGAAATGTAATCCACCATATAAACAATCATAAAGAAAAAAATTATATTATCACATTAGATGGAGAAAAGGCCTTTGACAAACTCCAACACCCCTCCATGACAAAAGTTTTGCAGAGATAAGGGATACAAGGAACATACCTAATCAGAATAAAGCAATTTCCAACAAGCCTATAGCCAATATCAAATTAAGTGGAGAAAAACTCAATATTATTTGTTTAAAATGAGGAAGAAAACAAGGTCGTCTACTCTCACCATGTCTACTCAATATAGAACTGGAAGTCTTAGCTAGAGCAATAAAACAACTGAAAGAGATAAAAAGGATAAAATTGGAAAGGAAGAAGTTGAAGTATTTTTATTTGCAGATGATGTGATAGGATATGTAAGAGATCCTAGAAATTCTCCAGAATGCCTATGACTGAAAAACACTCTGAACAAAGTAGTTTAGATACACAATTAACTTGCAAAATCAGTAACTCTCCTAAAAACAAATAGAAAAGGGACTGAGAAAGAAAGCACAGAAACAATGCTTTTCAAAATAGCCTCAAATTATACAAAATATCTCACAGTAACTCTAACCGAGCAAGTAGAAGACTTCTATGATAAAAACTACAAGTCTCTGAAGAAAGAAACCGAAGAACATATGAAAAGATAGAAAGATCTCCAACATTAATGGATCAATAGGACTAACATAGTAAAATTGGCAATCCTACCAAAAGCAACCTACAGATTCAATGCAATCCCCATCAAAAGCCCAAAACAGTTCTTTACTACCTTGAAAGGAAAACTCCTAACTTCAAATGAAAAAAACAGAAAACCATGGATAGCTAAAGCAATTCTGAAGAATAAAAGAACTGCTGGAGGTCTCCCCGTTCCAGACGGCATGTGTGCTACAGATGCACGGCAATAGAAACCACACGGTATCGGCATAAAAACAGACACCTCAGTCAATGGAATAAAACTGGGGAGCCAGACATGAATTCACACTCCTATGGATATCTGGTTTTTATAAAGAAGCCAGAAATACACACTGGAAAACAGACAGCATCTTCAACAAACGATGCTGGTCGAACTGGATGAATGCAAACAGATCTATACTCATCATCCTGCACAGAACTCACGTCTACGATCATAAGAGACTGTACGACCCTGCGTTGTGTAAAATGTCAGCTGCTGAGTACTGTATGCCAACACACAAGCCACAGCCAAATGCTCAACGTCTCAATCCTCTCACCTGACTAAACTGAGACAACCAGGTCTCTATAGATCAACATGAGAGAGTCACCCAATTGGAAATTTCAGTGGCTCAAGGTAACCTCCCCAAATTGTGCACCCACAGATTTGGTTTTCCTTCATGCACAGGCTATGAGTTAATGCACACTGGAAAAATAGACAGAAAGGTGCTCACTCTGCCCAATCAGATCCTGTTTTAAAACAGAGACACCTACAGGTCAAAGAACTAAACACCCTCTAATCTAGCTATGGCCTAGCCTAGTTTCCCCTGCAGTGTACACAATAACCCATTCTTTCTATTCCGGTCTCAATGGGGAAGCTGTGTTCCACACAAACACCTTTCCTATTACTGCAGTGGACAGCCCACTCTGTGACTCCAATGGGGAGTTTTAGACGCGTATGGTGCTACAAACCTTTCATCAAGAATTGAAGAGGTTGAATCAGGAGGACAGCAGGGTCAATGCCCTGTGGGCCTCAACCCTGGGATCAAGGCAGAGAAAGGCAACATAACAAACTTTGTCTTAAAATATTGTTCTGAAAGCTTGAAGGTGCAGCTTTCTGGAAATATGCCATCACAGTAAGAAATCATGCCACGCACGGAAAGATTAATTGAGAAAAATACCTTCAGTAATTACAAGTCTCCAGCTCGACCGAATTAAAGAGAGGATCTGTCCAGGAAAAGATGTACCAACTCATATACGCCACAGGCCGACGCATTCCACACGTGCTGTCAACCTGGAGAAACGCTGCTGACTGCTCCTGCTATCATGGCCTGCTCCAGTTTGCTTCCTTATACAACTCAGGATCACCTGCCCAGGGTGGCACCAACCACAGTGCTCTATTATATCAACCACTATCAAGAAAATACCCTATAGGTTTGCCTACATGCCAATCTGACTCTAGCTTGTGGCAAGCTCACCAAATCTAACCAGCATACCTACTGAGTCATCTCCCAAACCCCAAACACAGATTTTTAAGCAAACCTCAACTCTTGACACCGGCTTTTCAGCGTGTACTTGTGCATGCACACATACACACAAAGTTTTGGAAATCTGTCAAGTTTACAACTGGAGTAATGGCTCAGCAGTTACCACCATGGTTGCTCTTGTAGAGGTCCTGGATTTGGTTCCCAACACTAACATGGTGCACACAATCATCCCTAGATGCTATTGCAGGGGATCTGATGCCTCCTTCTGTCTTCTGTGGACACCAAACACACACGGTGAACATATGCAAACAAATCACTCATACACATGAAATAAAATAATATAGAAAAATTAAAAACACATACTCTCATATCTCTTATAAGTCATCACAGATAAACAAGTCAGAAATGCAGAGAAATGTGACAAATATCTGTAGCCAAAACTATACCTATGTAATTAAAGAAATCAAGAAACTTGATCAGAGAGAAATTCCATGATTGTAGACAGGAAGCCTAAATATTATTTCAGCACAGAATCTGAGCTATAGACTCAGCAACACTCCAATAAAGTCTAACAATCTTCCTACCAACAACAGAAAAATGATGGATAAAGTCATCATGAATGAAACTCTGGTCAACACAAGACGGAGTAATAGCACACAGTGACACCATCTGACTTTAAAACTTCCCGTACAACAGCAATGAAGATTGTTCTGTCTGGGAAAGAATAAACAGCTCAGCGGAAAATAAAAGAAAATTTAGAAACAAAGTAACAATTAAAACTGTCGATTTGAACACAAGAGGCCAGGAAACCCAGTAGGTCTGGCCTTACTGACACACATGACTGGTCCACCCTGGCATCTCCGTGCAGATGTGTTCATGGCACAGACTTTACGCCCTGCACAGAATTAACTGCAGTCGGATCCGACACCTCAGTGTTCAGTGCCAAGTGCAGAAGTTCTAGAAGACGCTAGAGAAAGTAGCTCTGTCACTTAGCAAATCATCTGCTTTTCAAGGCGATGATGAAAAGTGGTGCATACGCGCACGCTGCATGGTGCCGTCACAATAAGGAACTAGGCATGCACAGTACCCCATCGTGTTAGATGCAGCCGTAGCTGCATCCCGCAGATGGAAGTTATTTGTTGCAGGGACCTCACGGACCTCAGGGGCGCAGAATCCGGCCGCCGGTTCCCACAGCCCCGGGAGGACCCCACACCGGCTCCCGCGACTCCACCCCGCTTGGGGACGGCGGCCCTCGCTCACCATGGCGGATTCCGAGCTCACCCCCTTCTCCTCAAGGCTCCCGACCGCGGGTCACAGCACGGCACAAAGAACACAGGAGTCTCCCTCAGTCCCAGAGTCCAGAGCTGCAGTCTCCAGTATGTGGACCGGAAATGCCCTCCCCTATTCTGATTGGCAGTCCTCTTAGGAGTTCTGATTGGCTAATGTGATCTGAGTGACAGGAGCAACTCCCTTACAGAGTGTTGTGAAGGAACTCTGCACAGTGGTTCCCAGCCCTGGCTGCCACCCCAGGCACAGAGTTGTCACAGACCTGTCGAGACTGGCGATGCAGCAGAACTTGGGCCTGGACTGCAAAGTCTTCTCTGAACTATTCTTGTACTCAGTAGTCACTTCTCCTCCTGGGCACAGAGTGTTAGGACTCAAACCTCGGATAAAAGGCTGAAGTGTATGTTTAAAGTATAAAAGCAGACGCTGGGTGCCATGTTCTCCTTGCCTCCTTCAGTTCTTACTTGGTTACAGGGTATGACTGTCATGCTCCCCTCTCCCCTGAAGTTCTCCAATCCAGTAGCTGAGCTGCTCTACCCTATGTAATCTACCCAATCTGATAACCCGGTTTGTTTTTGTTTTTCATCTACCCTTTACCTTCCTGGCCTCTCGGTCTGTCTCTCCACCATTCCCTTCCTCCTCCTCTCATGTGGTTCAGGCTCATGTCCACTCTGGCCTCTCCCAGATGTCCCTGCCTCTCCCTACATCTTCCCATTATCAAAAACAAACTTTCTCCTCTACCAGACCTAGGAGCAGTCAGATCCTTTGCTGTTTTAGTTTTGCTTTTGTTTTTTGTTTTGCTTTCATTCTGGTGGCTAAACGTGGGACCAGTCTTGTCCTTTTTTTCTTTCTTTTTTTGTCCCATTCACAGAATCTAGCATGCACAACTCATTACTTCACCAACACTGAAGTGGTCCCCCTGTCTGACTGCTGAAATGACGCCCATTTCACTCACTCAGATCACATTAGCCAATCAGGACTCCTAAGAGGACTGCCAGTCAGAAATGATTAACAGAATCTAGCATGCATAACTCATTACTTCACCAACACTAAAGTGGTCCCCCTGTCTGACTGCTGAAATGACGCCCAGTCCATCCGGGTCAAATTTAAACCACCTTATTAAAATTCACCACCCATCAGCAATTTCAATAAGGCTCATGGAACTGCTCCTGCTTCCCTCAGCTACACGTTGTTATGCAAACAAAGACACATTCCCAGGTGTCTGTGGTGGCAATGGTGTATCATGCCATCACTGGGTATGTGGAGACAGGACATCAAAAGTTTAAACCAGCTCAATCTATGACACAAAACACCAAGGGTTTGGGGTACTGAAGATAAGGCGCCAGGGAGGTGCCAGTCAGTCGTGCATAAGCTGATGGCTCGTGCTAAGAAAGTTTATTAAGAAGTACACATTTGATGCACCATTTGTAGGGGCAGAACAGGGCCGTCAGCAGAAAACTAATTAAGACATATTGTTAGAGGAACACGGGGCACCTCAGGCAGAGCTCACAGTAGGAATGACACATAACAACAGCCTCTTGGGCTAAAGAGCCTGCTTTCTGTGTCTCCTTCAAGATGCTCATTCAGCCGGGCGGTGGTGGCGCATGCCTTTAATCCCAGTACTCGGGAGGCAGAGGCAGGCGGATCTCTGGGAGTTCGAGGCCAGCCTGGTCTACAAGAGCTAGTTCCGGGACAGGCACCAAAGCTACAGAAAAACCCTGTCTCGAAAAAAATAAATAAAAAAAGATGCTCATTCATTGGCAAATCAGCCCTTGGACAAACAGAGAACTAGGGTTCCCTTGGAGCTTTCATCAAGGCATCTGAGAGAGCCTTAGATTGGCCTGGCTCCCAAAACGCCCAACTCAAACCTAAGTAAAAAACACGTACAAAAATGGAAACAAAGGGATGGATGCATGGAAAGAAAGGCTTTGAAAGACTAGCCGAGGCTGGGAGTAAAATTGACATAGTAGGAAATAAGAAAACATTGATGACACAAAAAGTTAATTTTAAAAACCGTAATTGATTCTTCCTTAAGCTACTTTTAAAAGAAGATAGATTCAAATTGCTAATTTCTCACATGAATTTAGAGCTGGGAGTGGTGGTGCAGTCCTGCAGTCCCACCAGATGGAAGGCTGAGGCAGGAGCATCACAAGTTCTACAGACTGAGTTGACAAAAAACTTGGGCAACATAACCAGACCCTGCCTCAAAATAACATTTTGTTTAAACCTCCATGAACGAGTGCTTGCCAAGCATGAGCGAGTTCTAGAATGAGTTTCCAGGATTCTCTACCCCCAAATAAAACAGAGTAGCTACAACCAATATACTGAAACAGATGAGTTAGAAGGGAGAACTGTGGCAGGAGCCAGCCAGTTGGCTCAGTGAGCACAGGCTCTTGCAATCAAGTCTGAGGGCCTGAGATCAACCCAACTTGTCCTCTGACCTTCACACACGTGCTGTGGCATGTGTCCACACACGTCTAAAAGGCTCAAATTTAGAATCTGTGAAAAGAAAACTGAAAACAGAAAAAAAAATCACCAAAACTTAAAAACTCAAAAAAAAAATAGCTAGCTATATGGTTTTTAAACAATTGGCCAAAATAGAACTCCTTCAGAACACTGCCTGAGTAAATGTCTGGACTGGCAAGCCAACCCTACCCCCAAGCCCTTGGTAGCACTATGGCAGCCTGCAGAGTGAAGAGATAAGCTCCCAAAAATCCCAGAGAGAAAGAGAACTGTGGTACTTAGAACTATTGCTCGGACCATTCGAGCAACTCTGTCCACCTTCATGGGAGTGGAGGTATAGTTTCTCAGGCACTAGTCAGATTTGCTATGAAACTGAGAAAGGACAGAAAAAAAAAATCCGCCAGGTTCACAGTCAGCCATGCATCAGACCAGCTGTGAAAGACATGCTATGATTTTCATTTTTTTTTTTCAAAAAGAAGGCTTGATTAAAAGTATGCACCCGAAATTGTAGTGGTATATTATTTGTATTTTGATAAATAAATCCTGCCTGAAGATCAGAGGCAAAGCTAAAGCCACTAGAGATCAGGCAATGGTGGCACACACCTTTAATCCCAGGGTCTGGGAGATGGAGTCAGAAGGATCTCTGTGAGTTCAAGACCACCCTTGACTACACAAGATCAATGCAGAAGCAGATCCAGGTGGTGGTGGCCTGCACCTTTAATCCCAGTACTAAGGAGCCATATGCCTTTAATCCCAGCACCAGAGGGAATATAAAATAATAGGAGATAGAGGCTGTCTGTTTAGTTTGCGGTCACTCAGCCTTGGTAAAAGTAAGACTTCTCTAGTGGCTTGGCTGCTTTACTTTTCTGGTTTTCGTATTGAACCCCAATTTCTTTCTCTAGGCTTTTATTATTCATGCTACAAAAAAAATCTGCAATCTCTTGAACAATTATTCTGTAGAAAAGGCCCATCAATGCAAATACAGAATTTTAGTCAACTAAACCCTACAGGATCAAAGTATTTTGAAGCACTATTAATAAAAACACAGAGACAGAAGACCTGATCTTCAGGCAAGCTTTATTTATTAAAATACAAATGAAATGCAACTACAGTATTTCTACTTAATCACTCCACATTTACTATAGGGACTCTTAATATTCTGATGACTAAGTTACACATATTTTACTGTCCACTTGACATATGAGTCTACAGGTTTATTTTTCTCTCTATTCTGCATCACTAGTAAAAAATAAGCCACACTAATAAGTATTTTTGTGTCACGATCCAATTGCTTCATTTTCTTTGTCATAGCCTCACTCTGCAGCCCTAGATGGTTGGGAACTACTCCTGCACTGTGCTCTGTTAAGCACGAACCAACAGCTTAAAAAAGACCTACTAATTCCAATCGTCTATCTTTGTCTTCTCTAGCCAGGTCCTCACCTGGGACACCTCCACTTTGGGGACCCTAATTTATGTTGGTTTTGATCATAGAATCTTTTGGTGTTCTATTTCAGAGGGAAAGACCAAAGACTTAGACTGCATTCCAATTTAGATTAAATGAATTTATTCTTACAGCTTTCAAAAGGAAGGCAGCCTTAGATGAAAGACAGCATGCTGTGTGGAAGGGGGTTAAAATGGGGATTTTAAGCAGATATCAGAAAAGTGAGTATTGAAACCATCCATGGACTCCATAGCTGGGCAGAAACACTGTTCTACTTCCTGCTATACAGCAATAAAAAGACCAATTCATTATTTTCCATAGTTTCCCTTTTACAAAAACAAAGGTAGCTGTTAATATCTCACAGCCATTATCTTATTATTATCTCACCTACAGGCTACTAGGAGTCAGAGTAAATGTCAATGGCCTTTAAGTCACACCTGGTTTCATATTAGGTTTCTTTACCTGTCACAGGGTACCTGTGTAAATCACTACTGTGGTCTGAGTAAATGATTGGCATAGGTCAGTTCATTTCTGGGCAGGCAAAACAGTACAATCGGGTTAAGACTTGCTGACAAGGCCTCCCAAGACCAAACTGTTTTAAATTTTAGTGTTCTGCTTCTACCTCCAAATTGCTGGCATGATGGACTGGAACCACCACAGAAGGCTGGACAAGTGTTAAAATCTTGGCCAATATTGTGCAGTTGAGACAGGTGTGAGTTATTCTCCATGTACCTTGTTGAAATTGTTGATACCTGGTGATGTATATCCTGTGCCACTGTATGTTGGAAGCAGGTGACCTTCTTTTTGATTTTGTAGGGGATCATAGTTAAGAGACTGTACGACTCTCAGAAGAGACTTTAAACTTTGGACTTTATAACATTGTTGAGATTCTGATAGACTACAGGGACTTTTGAAGTTGGACTAAATACATCTTTGCATTATTATGTTGTTACAGGCTCATGAGGACCAGGAGTGTAATGTGTTTTTTTTTAATGTAATTGCCCCCATAATCACGCAGGGAGATGTTATTAGGGGTGTTTTTTTGTTGGAGGACATATGTCACTGTGGAGGAGAGATTTGAGGTCCCCTATATGCTCAAGTCATGCCCAGTGTCTCAGTTTACTTCCTGTTGCCTTGGGATCACAATGTAGCCAGCACCATGTCTGTCTTCATGCCAGGGTGTTCCCTGCTATGAGTGATAATGGATGGAACCTCTGAAACTGCAAGCCAGCACCATTTAAATGTGTTCCTTTATAAGCATTTCCATGGTCATGGTGTCTATTCATAGCAATAGAAACCCTAACCAAGACATGGGAGCCTGTCAATCTATTTCCTAGTCCTTGTTTGTTATTGTTATAGTATTGGTGGTATTACTAGGCAATGCATGGCCCCATTATCATTTTCAGTTTTACATTCCTTAGCACATTCTTTTCCTTTCTTGCATTTAAGGTATAAGTCATAAGGCCACTGATTCTGAGCATTCATTTTTTGTGAGGGCCATTTACAGTCTCTTTAAAGGCAAGGTTGGCAGTAATTCAATCACTTTGCCAATATCTATCTTTGAAGAGCATATGTTTCTAAAGCAGATAATTTTGTTTTATATTTATAGGTCCCCACATGGTTACATAATTTAGAAAGTCCATAACATTTTCTGTTTCTCTGAGATATGGTTAATTCTTGGCGACCCTTGTTGTAGGGAGTGCAGGGCCCTTTGTTCCATCTCACCTGGCTAGCTTAACCCCTGAAATAACCACACAGAAATTGTATTAATTCAATTACTGCCTGGCCCATTATCTCTAGCCTCTTATTGGCTAACTCTCACATCTTGATTTAACCCATTTCCATTAATGTGTATCGCCACTTGACTGTGGCTTACCAGCATGAGTCTAACCAGCATCCGTCTCTGGCAGTCTGCCATACTGCCCTTCTTCTCTGCATTCTGTTCTGTCTACTAGGCCCACCTAAGTTCTGCCCTATCAAAAGACCAAGGTAGTTTCTTTATTCAATCAATGAAAGCAACACATAGACAGAAAAACCTCCTACATCATTTCCCCTTTCTCTGTTTAAACAAAAAAGAAAAGCTTTCATTTTAACATATATAGAGGGGAGAAGCAGGCTGGGTCCCATGCCAATTGTTGAAAGGAGAGAGGGCCTGCTTTTCGTCCTGGCCGGCTAGCTTACACCCAAAATAATCACACAAAAACTGTATTCATTTAAACACGGCCTGGCCCATTATATCTAGCCTCTTTTGGCTAACTCTCACATCTTGATTTAACCCATTTCCATTAATGTGTATTGCCACTTAACTGTAGCTTACCTGCATGAGTCTAACCAGCATCCCTCTCAGGCAGGAGAATCATGCCATCTGCCACACTGCCCTTCTTCCCAGCATTCTGTTCTGTCTACTCCCTCTATCTAAGTCTGCCCTATCAAAAGAACAAGGTAGTTTCTTTATTCAACCAATGAAAGCAATATAAATACAGAAGAACCTCCTACACCATTTCCCTTTTTCCTGTTTAAACAAAAAAGAAAGGCTTTCACTTTAACATAGTAAAATTACATATAACAAAAACAGGTATCAAGCAAGATTTACAGTTAAAATATTTATATCTATTTAATCTTTTATCATAACAAAGGAAAACTATAACTATAACTAACCATTCTTCAACTCCATCAAAGACTCCAGAAGGATATAATATTACCTAAATAAACAGGAAGCTCCCATTGTAAGCAACTTCCAAAACTCTAGAAATGACAGAGACAGTTCTTTTTTACCATTGGGGCATCCATCTTCAGCCTACAGGCCCATAGTATCCAGCAGATATTTCCATAAAGCAGGAAATTTTAAAGACAGTTCAGTCACTTTTTTCTGTGTCCTGCAGAATGTTTCACAGACTCTTTCATAAAACAGGAACCCCAAAGGATTATCTCACCTTTAGGCAAGTTCAGCAGTCCTCTCTCTGTGGGTTCTTCATGTCCAGTTTATGCAGCAGTCCAGGAAAGAGCAGTTTCTTGCCCAAACAGCTAACCAACTCCACAAGGATCCTCTTTGATGCTCATCTTCCTCTTCAAGTAGATTGGTGCTGCCAGGAGCAGATGTGTCTCATTGTCGTGAAAAGCCCTAAGTTGTTAAAACATATTAAATGCCATATTCTGAAGTCTTTGAAAGACATGAAGAATGCCTATCTAACTGAAATATATCTCTATATATCTGGAAAATCTAACTAACATGACAAGGTTGACTATTATAGATGATTATCCATTAACAACCTATATTTCCTAATTATACATTACATTTTTAAATGAGCTATACAATCATAATACCTTAATCAAGAGCAGAAATATACATACAACAAGATTGACCTTACCTGAGCAGTGGTGGTGCACACCTTTAATCCCAGCACTCAGGAGGCAGAGGCAGGGGAATCTCTGTGAGTTCGAGGCCAGCCTGGTCTACAAGAGCTAGCTCCAGGACAGGCTCGAAATCTACAGAGAAACCCTGTCTCAAAAAAAAAAAAAAAAAAAAAAAAAAAAAAAAAAAAAAAAAAAAAAAAAAAAAAAAAAAAAAAAAAAAAAAAAAAAAAAAAAAAAAAAAAAAAAACCAACAAGATTGACCTTTATTTATGTCAATAAAGCAAAATCCATACCAATGCAAATTATCTCTATATAATATCCCCCTTTAAATGTAAAAAACATTTATAAACAATATTTGGGAATATGGGCATAGTTATTTCTCTCCAAACTGCTCCATGCTGTATGGGGGTGCCATTAATCAGGTCTTTCATGGTGTATCCTGTGTGCTAGGTTCATCTCAGTCAGCAGTTGAACAAAGTAATTTTTGAGGGTGTTCACAGCAACATTTCAGGAGGGCGGGGTCCATGAAACCATATTGGTCTAGAAGCAATCCACAGGGTCTCATCTTCTGTGGAAAAAAAAAAAAAAGAAGAACCTCTTTTCCAAAGCATCATATCCTTAGACCCAAATTCCGAAGTCAACTTACCTTTATAATATACATCCTGGTTTATTTTAGTAGTCCACACAATGAGATGTGAGTCTGTACTTAGCTCCTTTACAGTCAAAAAAACTCAAAGAAAACACAATAAAATACATAATCCAGACTCTGTGAATTTTCCATTTTTATGTGCCTTATTTTTCTCTTTTTTAAATCTATGACCATCTGTACTCTTGTCTCTTTAAAGACTTTACCCTTTTTTAAGCATAAACTTTATTTTATGACTCTCTATACTCTTTATTTCTTTTCTCTTTCAAGCCTATGTACAATTTATTCAACATTGTGACCCATTTAGAGGTCTTTTACTTCTGAATCTGTCCTATTGTGAATCTGTAATTCTTTACTGTCCAGAAGAGCTTTTAAAATGCAAAGCTGCTTGGTTGCAGCTGCTCTGGATGTTGGCTCCACCTCTCTCCAATTTCAAAATGGTGGATGTATCATTTCTGCTAGCTCTGGGGCCGCCAGATAGGAGCTGCACTTATCACTTTAACTCTGAGAATGAGCATACAGCACATAAACTCTTTTTATCTGCGTTTTAGACAAATCTGCCAGGCAGAGCACTGTACAGCCTGTAAACATCTCTCTGTATGGTGGCAGAAATCTGTCATGCTCTCCTGCTTGTGCATGCCTGGTAAACCTGATCCCTCCACCTGCCTAGGCAAGGAGCGCTGAGTCACAGGCATGGTCTCAGCCACTTTCCTCCCAACCCTAGTGGGCACAGAAACACCCAGGGCCCACAAATGCCATTGAAATGCTTAATAGCTGGTGTTTGTACTAGCGGCACATCCCAGGAAGCTGTGTTTTAAAACTGTGTGGCTTTTTTTTTTGTACAGCTGCTGAGTCAGGAACTTCTCTCTGCCCATGCTACCAGCAAAGAGCAAAAAGCTGTATTAAACTCTGTATTTTTTTGTTCTAGAATTTCTTTTTAAGCCCTCTTAGGTTTTACATGGAGTTAGTAGACCACATTGGGCACCAGACCCTCATTCATGTCACCAAAATCCAGCTGTTTCAATAATAATTTTTGAATTTCTTCCCTTTTTACTTGTTGCTCTATAGCATCTTTGAGTCTCCCTATGAAATCAGCATACAGCTCAGAGGGAACTTGTTTAATTTTTATATAAGCAGATCCACTGTGAGATTCTGTATCAATATTCATCTATGTATCCACAGCTATGTCCCTAATATGTGGGAAGGCTGCAAGAGATTTATTACCCAACAGATTATCTGTTGCTATCTAGGTACTAGTTCCTCTCACCATTTCATATGTGACATTTTCAGGATTATCATTTAGTCCTAGTTGTTGACTTTTTCATGGGCTTTTTCTGCAGCCAGTGCTCTTAACCGCTGAGCCATCTCTCCAGCCCCTGAGTTTATTTTTTTTACAACAATCCTTTCTCATTTTACATACCTATCTCAGTTCCCACCCTCTCCCCTCTTTGCAGTGCCCCCACCTTTCTCCTACCCCAGCTTCCCATCCACTCCCCAGAGAGGATAAGAAAGGGTAAGGGGAATCAACAAAGTCTGACACATCACTTTGAGGCAGGACCAAGGCCTTCCTCCTATATTTAGGCTTAACAAAGGATCCCTTCAAAAATAATAAGCTTCAAAATTCCAGTTCAAGCTAGAAATAAATTCTGGTCCCACTGCCTGTGGCCCAATAGACTGCCCAAGCTACCCAACTGTCACCATCATTCAGAGGGCCTAGTTTGGTCCTATACAGGTTTCCCTACTATCAGTCCAGAGTCCGTGAACTCTCACTAGCTCAGGTCAACTGTTTCTGTGGGTATCCCCATTATGGTCATGACCTCTTTGCTGATAGTATTGCTCCTCCCTCTCTTGGACTAGTATCTGGAAGCTCAACCCAGTGTTTAACTGTGATCTCTGCACTGCTTCCATTAGTAGCTGGATGAAGGTTCTATGATGACAATTAAGATAGGCAGCAATCTTATTACAGGGGAAGTCCAGTTCGGGCACCATGTCCACTATTGTTTAGGGTCTTAGCTGGAGTTATCCTTGTGGGTTCCTGAGGTTTCGTGCTAGCCCTATAATGGCTCCCTCAATCAAGATTTCTCTTTCCTTGCTCTCCCTCTCTGTCCTTCCCCCATCTCAACCAGCCAGTTCCTTCATGTTCTCCTCCTCCCTCTCATTCTTTCCCCCTCCTGCTCCCCTTTGGTCTTTCCTTCTACCCCACCCCACCCCTGCATACTCCCAATTTTCTCAGGAGCTCTTCTCTAATTCGCCTTCCTAGGGAGACCCATGCATGTCTCTCTTAGGTTTTTTCTTGTTACCAAACTTCTCTGGGGTCACTGTTTATCCTTTGCTTTATGTCTAATAACCTCTTGTGAATGAATATATACCATGCTTGTCTTTCTGGGTCTGGATTACCTCACTCAGGATGTTTTTTTCTAGTGCTATTCATTTGCATGAAAAATTAAAGATGTCATTGTTTTGTTTTGACCTCTGAATAGTGCTCCGCTGTGTGGATGTGCAACATTTTCTTTATCCATTCTTCAGTCAAGGGGCACCTACATTGTTTCCAGGTTCTGGCCATTACATCAACAACACAACACAAGAGTGTTCCCCTGATATTCTGCATCCCCTCCAGCATAAGGTGTTTTTTACCTTAGTCATTCTGACTGTTGTAAAATGATATCTCAGAGTCATTTTGATTTGCATTTCCCTGATGGCTAAGTGTGTGAGCAATTCCTGAAGTGTCTTTCAGCCATTTGCAATTTTTATGCTGAAAATTCTGTTTAGATTTGTACCCCATTTTGATTGAATTATTTGGTATTTTGATGTCTAGTTTCTTGAGTACTTTATATATTTTGGAGATCAGTCCTCTGTCCGATGTGAGGTTATTGAAGATCTTTTCTCGTTCAGCAGATTGCTGTTTTGTCTTTCTGACTGTATCCTTTGCCTTACAGTAGCATCTCAGTTTCAGGAGTTCTGATTTATTAGTTGTTGCTCTCAATATGTGTTAACTGGGGTTGTATTAAGGAAGTGGTCTCTTGTGCCCACGCATTCAAGGCTACTGCCCACTTTTTCTTCTAAGAGGTTCAGTGTGCACGGATTTATGTTAAAGTCCTTGATCCATTTGGACTTGAGTTTTGTGCATAGGGATAGATTTGGATCTATTCGCATTCTTCTATATGTCGACATCCAGTTATGCCAGCACTATTTGTTAAAGATGCTTTCTTCTTTCCATTGTATACTTTTAACTAATATTTTTGTCAAAAATCTGGTGTTCATGGGTATGTGGATTAATACCATGGTCTTCAATTTGAATCCATTGGCACTCTTGTCTGTTTTTAGGCCAATACTAAGCTGTTTTCATTACTATAGCTCTATAGTAGAGCTTGAAGTCAGGGATGGTGATGCTTTCACAGGTTCCTTTCTTGTACAGGATTGTTTTAGCTATCCTGGGTTACTTGTTTTTCCATGCAAAGTTGAGTATTGTTCTTTCAAGGTCTGTGAAGAATTGTGTTGGGATTCACAATCAATAATGGAGATCACATTGAATCTTTAGATTGCCTTAGATAAGATTGCCATTTTTAGTATGTTTGTCCTACCTGTTCAAGAGCATGGGACATCTTTTTATTTTCTGATATCTTCTTCTATTTCTATCTTCAAAGACTTAAAGTTCTTTTCATACAGGTCTTTCACTTGTTTGGTTAGAGTTACTCCCGAGATATTTTATGTTATTTGTGGATATTATAAAGGGTAATATTTCTCTGATTTCTTTCTCAGCCCTTTTGTAATTTGTATATAGGAGGGCTACTGATTTTTTTAATTGATCCTGCCACATTACTGAAGGTGTTCATCAGTTGTAGGAATTTTGGGGGTCACTTATCTATACTATCATATAATCTGCAAATAACAAAAGACTTCCTCCTTTCCAATTTGTATCCCCTTAATTTCTTTTTACTGTCTTTTTGCTACAGATAGAACTTCGAGTACCATTTAATTTGATGTTGGCTGCTGGCTTGCTGTATATATCTTTTATTATGTTTAGATATGTTTCTTGTGTCATAGACCTCTCCAAGACCTTTATTATAAAGGGGTGTTGGATTTTGTCAAAGGCTTTTTCAGCATCTAGTGAGATGATCATATAGGTTTTTTTTTGCTTCAGTTTGTTCATATGGAGGATTACATAGGCAAGTTTTTGTAAGTTGAACAATCCCTGCATTTCTGAGAAGAAGCCAACATGACCATGGTAGAAGATTTTGTTCACTGAAATTTTTAAAATTTATTTTTAAGAAACTATTTTTAATTTATTTAAAAAACTTTTTAAATTTATTTAAAAACTATTTTTTATTTGGATTATTTTTATGTGTTTTTTCTTAGATTTGGTTTGACAGTATTTTGTTGAGTATTTTTACATCATTGTTCATGAGGGAGATTGGTCAGTAATTTTCTTTCTTAGTTGTATTTTTGTGTGATTTGGGTATCAGGGTAACTGTAGCCTCATAAAAAGAGTTTGGCAATATTCTTTCTGTTTCTATTGTATGGAACAATTTGAGGAGTATAGGTGTTGGCTCTTCGAAGTGCTTGTAGAATTCTGCACAGAAACCATCTGGCCCTAAACTTTTTTTGTTAGGAGACTTTTGTGGTGGACTGCATCTATTTCCTTAGGGGTTATAGGCCTATTTAAATTGTTTGTCTGGTCTAGATTTAGTTTTGGTATGTGGTATCTATTCAGAAAATTTCCCATTTCTTTTAGATTTTCCAATTTTGTGGAGTACAAGTTTTTAACGTATGGCCTAATGATTCCTTGTGTATCATCAGTGTTTATCATTATGTCCCCCATTTCATTCCTGACTTTGTGAGTTTGGATATTCTCCCTATGTCTTTTGGTTAGTTTGGATAATGGTTTTTCCTCCTTGATTTTCTCAAAGAAACAACTCTTTGTTTCATTAATTTCTTTGTTTCTTTTTATTGATCTCAGCCCTCGATTTGATTATTTTCTGTCCATCACTCCTGGGTGAGTCTGCTTCTTTTTGTCCTAGACCTTTCAGGTGTGCTGTTAAGTTGCTAATGTGAGATTTCTCCATTTCCTTTATGTAAGCACTTAGTGCTATGAACTTTCCTCTTAGCACTGCTTTCATAGTGTACCATAGGTTTGGGAATGTTGTGCATTCACTTTTGTTGAATTCTAGAAAGGCTTTAATTTTTTTTCTTTGTTTCTTCCTTGACCCAGGGGTGACTCAGTTGAGCACTGATCAATTTCCATGAGTTTATGGGCTTACTGCAATTGTTGTTGAATTCTAACTTTAAGATGTGTTGATTAGATAAGATGCAGGAAATTATTCCAGTTTTTTTTAATCTGTTGATGTTTCCAAGTATGTGGTCAGTTTTAGAGAAGGTTCCATTAAGTTCTGAGAAGAAAGTATATTTTGTGTGTGTGTGTTTTGGTAAAATGTTCTGTAGATATCTGTTAAGTTCATTTGAGTTGGGGGTTGGAGAGATGGCTCAGAGGTTAAGAGCACTGACTGCTCTTCAGGCAGTCCTGAGTTCAATTCCCAGCAACCACATGGTGGCTCACAACCATCTGTAATGAAATTTGGTGCCTCTTCTGGTCTGCAGGCATACACGCAGACAGAATACTGAGAATACTGTACACATAATAAATAAAAATAAATCTTTAAAAAACAAGTTCATTTGAGTCATGACATCTGTTAGTTCTCTAATTTCTCTGTTAAGTTTCTATCTGTCAAACATGTCCATTGGTCAGAGTGGGGTGTTGAAGTCTATTAGTGTGTGGGATTTAATGTGTAATTTAAGTGTTAGTAATGTTTCTTTTACATATGAAAGTATTCTTGTATTTGGGGCAAAGATGTTCACAATTGAGACTTCATCTTGATGGATTTTTCCTGTGATGAGTATGAAGTGTCCTTCTCCATCTCTTTTGGTTGATTTTAGTTTGAAGTTCTATTTTGTTAGATATTAGGTAGCTACACCTGTTTGTTTCTTAGGTCCATCTGATTGGAAAGTGTTTTTCCAACCACTTTACTCTGAGGTAATGTCTGTCTTTGTAGTTGAGGTGTGTTTCTTGTATGCAGTAGAAAAATAGATCCTCATTTCATATCCATACTGTTAATCTGTGTCTTTTTATAGGTAAATTGAGTACATTGATATTAAGACATATTGATTAGCAGAGTAGTGGTGGTGCACACCTTTAATCCCAGCACTCAGGAGGCAGAAGCAGGTGTTCTCTGTGAGTTCAAGGCCATCCTGGTCTACAAGAGCTAGTTCCAGGACAGCCTCCAAAGCTGTAGTGAAACCCTGTCTCAAAAAACCAAAACCAAACAACAAAAAGCCCACATATTGATGATTAGTGATTGTTTATTCCTGTTATTTTTTGGTGGTAGTGTTTGTGTTTCCCTTCTTTGTGTTTTGCTTTGTGAGGTGTGAAGTTATATGTTGCATGTATGTTAGTGGGTGCAACTTGCTTCCTTGGGTTGGAGTTTTCCTTGTAGTACTTTCTCTAAGGCTGAATTTATGGATAGGTATTGTTTTATCTGGTTTTGTCATGCAATATCTTGTTTTCTATGTTTATGGTGATTGAAAGTTTTGCTAGGTATAGTAGTCTGGGCTTGCATCTGTGGTCTCAAGTATCCAAGTTCTGATGTCAGAAGAGTGTATCAGACATCCAGGTCAAGTCTTTGTAAGTAGTTCTGAGCCTTATGTTGTGGGTGCTAGGAACCAAACGTGGGTACTGAACATCAGCAGTACTACTGAGTCAAATCCCCAGCTGTCAAATACGTTATCACAGTGTAGAAGATGAAGATGCACCATTACTCTTTCTGTCTTCTATCACTTGGAGGTGATGAAATTCCCTGCTATTTGGTCCTTGAACAACTCAATAGATTTTTATCCCTCTGTGATTGGACTTTGAACATTACTTTTTATTGCAATTGTTAACACAGTTCTCTTGATGTGAATGAAGATAAAAAATTTAGTTGAGTAGAGATAAGTCCTGATTATGTTAGGGAAAGTTTCATAATGTGATATGTTCTTTCTATAATTAATTTTTATTTTACATGCATATTTTTTTAAATATGTATGTCTGTGTGAGGGTGTTGGATACCATGGAACAGGACTTTCAGATAGTCGTGACCTTCCATGTGTGTGCTGGACACTGAAATTGTGTCCTCTGGCAGAACAGCCAGTGGTAAATGTTGAGCCATCTGTCCACATGCTCCCCTTTTTTTTGATTTTTTGAGACAGGATGTCTTGGCATTTCAGCAATGAAGCATCATGACCAAAAGCAAGCTGGAAGGAAAACATTTATTTGACCTACACATCCATATTTCCATTCACCATTGAAGGAAATCAGGACAGAATCCTAAATGGGGCAGGAACTGAGAGGCAGGGGCTGATGCAGAGGCCATGGAGGTATGCTAATTACTGGCTAGCTCAGTCTGCTTTCTTCTATACCCTAGGACTCTTCCCCATCTATCACTAAAAAAATACCTTACAGTTGGATCTTATGGAGGCATTTTCTCAGTTGAGTTTCCCTTCTTTCCAATAATCTAGTTTGCATGTGAAGATGACGTACAACTATTCAGTACAAATAACTATTTGTCAACTTGGCACACAAACTATTAAAGTCACAACCTTTCCTTTCTTATTCATTTATAAGAACTCACATTAAAAAAATAAATAATTTTACTGTAAGTCCCATAATCTTTACAAATTCAAACACATTAAAAATTTCTCTTCGGCGGACCCAATGGAGGACAGGGCGCTGTGGTGCTGTTTGCCTTTTCTTTAGGTGGGTGAGGGCTCCGTGGGCTCCTGGGCATCCAGGCCTGAGCCCTTAGCCTCCCGGAAAGTTCAGAACCGCCATCAGGAATCTGCAGGCTAGGTGAACTAATGGACTTGGTGCTTTAGTTTTGAGAAAGAAACAAACACAGAAGAAAGATGGCAATTTTTGCAACCCAGGTGGCCACAGTTGTCGTCAAACCACTCTGATGAAGAAATACCTCCAGTTTGTGGCAACTCTCACGGATATAAATACACCGATGAAACAAAGTTGAGAATGATGCAGGAAGTGAGTGAGAGCTTTGAGGACTGAATGGCTGCGGGACCAGGTGGGACAGAAATCACTTTCAACAGAAGGTTCCATTGGGTGTTGAGAAGATCAAACCAAGGATCTCCTACATATATAGACACAGGCTCTGTCACTCACTGAACTCCATCCAAGAATGCTTCATTGGGATAATCTACTGCTTTCAGAATCCAGGTCAGAAAATTAGGTAGGTGGAGTAGACAGAACAGAATGCTGGGAAGAAGGGAAGTGAGCCAGATGCCATGCTGCTCCTCTCCAGGGCAGACGCGATGAAGCTCCAACCCAAGATGGACGTAGGCTAGAATCTTCCTGATGGACCTTGCACTGCCTGTAGATATGTGACTTTGTGGAACTTCACAACCATGACGTCTGGAGGCTTCTAGCATGAACCACTGAGGCAGAGATGACCCTGGCCTATGTTGATGACAAAAACACTAACCAGCCCAGTCACGATCTAGTGTTTAGTTTGTAAAAGCAATGTCTCAGCCACTGCTCTATCAAACCTGCCTACGTGCTGCTATGCTCCCTGCCTTTATGGTCACAGACTCACCCCTGGAAACTATAAATAAGCAAATTAAAGATTTGGTTTATAAGTTGCCTTGACCATGAAGATTCCTCCCAGCAACAGAAAAGTAATGAAAATAAGTCTCAACCACTGTAGCTGTAACCTTACAGATCAGCACTACAGTGATTTCAAAAGTTGGTGTGGACACAGCAAACAAACTACAGACAAAAAGACCTAAGTTCTCGGTAAGTCAGAAAATCAAGTGGAATGGAATATAAAAATATACTAAACAATGATTCTAAAAAAAAAATTTCTCTTCAAAAAATATTCAATCTCACTAAAAAGCCAAAATATTTTTTAAAAGTTCAAAGTCTTTCAACTATGGCTCATATAAAAATGAAAATTAAATAGCTTTTCCCTTCAAGAGAGAAGAAGCACGGCAGTCACAATCAGAGAAAAGCAAAACCTCACTCCAACACCCAACAACTGGGATCCACTCACAATCGTCGGAGCTATGCCAAAGTGCCTGGGTCACTTCTCTTGCTATGCCCTCTGCCGTACACACAAATTCTCTTCTAGGCTCTGAATGGTTCCAGTTCAACAATACTGATGATCTTGGTGGGCATCCCATGGCACTAGCATCTCCAAAAGGATGGTGTCTTCATCTGCGATTCAAACTTTACTTCATTTACTACACTCATTGAATTTTTCTCTAGTATGTATTCTTTCATGATTTTGAAGATGACTACTATGAGCAAAAGCTTTCCCACACTGATTACATTCATAAGGTTTCTCTCCAGTATGACTTCTTTCATGACTGTGAAGGTGATATTTATGTGTAAATGCTTTGCCACATTGATTACAGTCGTATGGTTTCTCTCCAGTATGACTTCTTTTGTGCCTTTGAAGATTACTGCGAGATGAAAAAGCTATATCACACTGATTACATACATAGGGTTTCTCTCCAGTATGATTCCTTTCATGCATCTGAAGATAACTGCCAGATGAAAAGGACTTACCACATTGGTTACATACATAGGGTTTCTCTCCAGTATGATTTCTTTAATGATGTTTAAAATTACTGGACTCTGAAAAGGCTTTACCACATTGATTACACACATAGGGTTTCTCCCCAGTATGACTTCTTTTATGCCTATGAAGATCACCAGTACTTGCAAAGGCTTTACCACATTGATTGCACTCATAGGGCTTCTTTCCAGTATGTCTTCTTCCACGTATTTGAAGGTAACTGGGACACGCAAAGGTTTTCCCACATTGTTTACATTCATAGGGTTTCTCTCCAGTATGAATTCCTTCATGTATTTGAATATAACTGGAACATGCAAAGGTTTTTCCACAATGACAACATTTATACTGTTTCTTTTTAATATGAGTTCTTGGTACTTGAAGATAATTGCGACATGCAAAGGCTTTATCACTTTGATTAGGTTCATAAGATTTTATTTTCCAATGAGTCTTTTGGTGTAATTGCAAAGATGAATCAGATCTAAATGTTTATCACCTGTTTACATTCACAGGGCTCTTCTCTATTATATGTTCTGTGTGTTTGAAGACTCATATGATGATGGTTAAAGCCTTTAGTACGTGGCTCACATTTATAGAAACCTTTTCCCATAGGAGTTTTTTCACCTCTTTCAAGAGAACTGGAAGAACTCAGAGCTTTACCACACGGTTTGCATTCATAAGATTTTCTTGCAGTGTGAGTCACATTACATGGGCAATGTGAACCAGCACAGACAGAAGAATTTCCATATTCCTTAAACTCAGAAGGCTTTTCTCCAGTGTAACCATGTTGATGTATTCCTATTGAAGCTGGAAATCCAAGTAATTGTATCATCAAAACTATGTCTTCCCACAGTGGGAACTACTACATAGCTTTGTCGGGGAGAGACAGGGCTACAATGCTTCTTTCCATATCTCTTTTGCTCACATGGCTTGTATCCAGAGTGACAGATGATATACCTTAAAGGAAGAAAACAAACAAAAGGTTTTCCCATTGCATTCACACAGTTTAACTTATTGTTCCTCATAGAGATGTGGTATAGGGATTAAGGTCTCTCTACCACAACAACCTTAATTCTCATAAACTGCCCCTCTCACTAAATTATGGTAATTTACATGAGTAACACCGGCTTAATTAAGGAACAATTTGTTTATAGAAGAACTTGGACACACCCTAATTCCCTAATAAACATGAATGACTTTACAGTTCATGAATGGGATGAAACTAAATGGATGGATGGTTCTACAACATGGATCTCAGGGAGCTACGATTATTATGGTGACATCTGTTAAGGCATTATTTCCTTGTCTTATTTCTTAGAGGGATGACTTGCAAACACAGATCAGCTACCTGAAATTGAGGTACTTGATGTTCTGAGAATTTATAGTGTTGGTTTCATTAAATATCAGGCACATTAAAATCTGTACAGGCACAAATGTATCACTTTGCATGGGAAAATTACCTTCCATGTCTCCTAGAACTTTGACGATGATCTTCAGTATTCTGGTCTTCCCACCTGTAGCCTAAAACGTAGTATCAGAAATAGATATTATTGGAAATTATGCAAATTTTGAGTTATTATCTTCAGTGAACCCTACAACCATATCTCATTTATTCACCACATTCTCCCTCTCTCATAGTCAATATCACATTGGAACACCAATGTCCAAGAAAAGATTTATCCTCTTAAGCTACACAGTGAAGGAACACTCACATTCTTACCTATAGCAGTGAGGTTCTCACAGGTTTCTAGCATCACATCTCTGTAGAGATTCTTCTGGGAAGGATCCAGCAAAGCCCACTCTTTCTCACTAAAGTTCACTAGGACATCCTCATAGGTCACTGCATCCTAAAATATGCCATACAGATATGTAATAGAAGTGGTGAGACTGAATGCTTTGTAACTATACACTTCACTGGATATATTTGCATGATTCTACACACTCAACAAATTTATTTCATATCACAGAATTTCTAATGCAATCACCAAGTCATTTTAGAAGGAAATAAAAAAGGAGGACCATAATTCTCTCATTTCTGGGCCTTCTCAATAGTATATGGCATTGCAAGAGAAATGCAAAAAAAAAAACATGCAAACAGAGGGAAAGTATTGAGTAAGCATCAGCAAAATTATATCAAAATTCCTGTTATCAAAGAAAGATAAACAATATGGGCATGGTGGTGCACACCTTTAGCCCCAAAACTCAGGAGACAAAGACAGGTGAACCTCTGATTTTCAGTTGGCCTGGTTTGTGTTGAACGTTAAAGGGCAGCCAAAAGTACATACTGAGACCCTGCCTTAAACAAAAAATACAACTGAGAGACCACCAATGAGTTATATATTCCCTCCAGAAATGTACTTGTCTTTCAGAAAACTGAAGTACTTCATTTAAACTCTAAGGCTAATATGATATTCATATGAAGGAATGCATTTTTAATAAGTTTATGGTTGACAGATTAAAAGCGTTCTCAAAAACTTTAGTGAAGTAAAGTTGATACTAAAAAATAAAAGAAAACAAACAAACCCAGTTGAATATAAAGATGGGTAAAAAGTTAAAATCACCTGTTGCTTTTACACAGGACCTGCATCAATCCCCAGCACTCACTTGGTGGTCCCAACAATTTGTGACTGCAGTTCAAGAGAATCCAGCTGGACAGTGGTGGCGCACACCTTTAATCCCAGCACTCGGGAGACAGAGGCAGGTGGATATCTATGAGTTGAGCCCAGACTGGTCCACAGGTCGAATCCCAGGACAGGCTCCAAAGCCACAGAGAAACCCTGTCTCAAAAAAAAAAAAAACAAAAAAAAAACAAAAAAGAAAGTTCAATGTTGTCTTCTGACTTCAGTAAACATGAAGCACACACACAGTACACATGCATGTGCATTTATATAATACAATATATAGTCTATATATTATATATATGTATATATAATTCATGCACATATTTCAAAAACGAGACAAAATCATGGCATGCATAGATATCGAGAATGTTACACACCTGCAATGCAATCATTCAGGAGATCAGTATTAATGTTATGAATGCATGCCATCCTAGTGGGAAGAAAAATGGTATTTTCTGCCAAAGTTTAAAAGTAAAGAAGTGGGTATAGCTCAGCACAAGAGCAAATGCTTCATATGTACAATCAGCCCAAAATGTAAAAACAAAAATATCCCGGCAGACTAATGGCTTAGCAAGGAAAGCAATTGCTTCTATTTACCTTAGGTTATTTAGGGATGGAGCCTGTTATAATGGTAATGGTGTGGATGCAGGATAAGGAAGGGAAAAGGGCTAACTTTCAACCACAGAAAGAAAACTGATGTGGTAGGGGTATAAACACTCAATGCTAATTCTCAAAGAATAACATACTCTAGAAAGTTCCCTCCATCCTAAAGGTACCATATGCACCACAGTGGAAACCACAAACCAGAGACAAAGTATCAAATTCATCTTCCTACCTGGGCGATTTTTCATTCAACCCACCACATTTTGACATAGGGCATGATATGACAAGCTTACACTCAACCCATTTTCTTTCCAAAGAAGTGAGGAAAGATTGGACCAAGGCAAGACTGAAAACCTGCTGGCCAAACACTAAACCCTGAACATCCATGTCAGGCACCTGGAACTTCAGTTTCAAAGGGCTTAGATGACTCTTTCTGAAACTTTTCCCACATCTTTCTCATCTCATTGGCTAATTCCATGGCCTATCTGCAGATATTCATGGCAGGTGTCTCAAAGCTTGGGTATCTCAACATCTAATGGTCTTAAGATGCAACCCATTCTTCATTTTCACACCTTTATGTGATGAACTATTACAGCCTCCTCATTGTGTTCTTGACTGCCAAAGAGATGGTTGCAACCGTGCTGAACTGAAAGCCCAGAAGAAGAACCCTTCTTCTCTCAAGAAAATGTGACATACAGATGACTTGTCTACATTTTCTAGCTTCAGATTTGCCCTGTCCTATTGGAACAGAGCCCTAACAAATTCTGTATAAAGGTGGTTTCTGGGATTAGCAAACTCGTTGCCTTTTCTTTCTCATTTTAGGCTCTTTATTGGGGTGTACAGTTCTGTTGCAACACCTTTTCTATATTTCCAAAGACCAGGTACCCTCTCTTTAATGGCCCTAATCTCCCTGATAATGACTGTCTCTGTTTCAGCTCATGACTGCCCTCTGAAACTGCCTAGCCAAATTACACAGGTTTCATTAATATCTGCCCCTATTGTTGCTCTTTTCCTCTACAGCTCTGCACGAGTCATCAGTAATAACCAAGCCACAGACTAAATGTTTTGTCAAGACAATCCATGACTATTTAGTTTAGCCTTCCTCATTCTCATGGGATACGGGAAGAATACATACAGACAATATGCCAAAATATTACACAAAACATCTATCTTAGTCACTGTTCTATTGCTGTGAAGGATCACCATGACCATGGTGACTGTTATATTGCCAGGTTTTTAAACTGGGGCTTGATTACACAGAAGATCAGTCCATTATCATCATGAATGACATCAAGGTAAGCATGTATGTGACTAAAAATAATATCCTGATACACAGAGAAGCAGGCAGAAACAAACACTTGTCTTGCACTGGTCTTTTGAAACCTCATAGCCCATGTAGAGTGATATACCTTAACAAACAATACACACCCACTCCCACAAGGGCAGACTACATAATTAGTTCCACTATATGGAAACCTAGCATTCAAAGATAGAAGGCTAACGATCTTAAGGCAAATATAAACCACGAAAGAAATATAACCTAAGAAGAAAGAGCTCAAGAGGAAAAGAGGGAAAGAAATAGAGGGAAAACAGGGAATAAGAAAGAAGAGAGAGAAAAGGAAAGGGAGGAAATGAGGCAGAGAGGAATGGAGAGAGAGACAGAGAGACAGAAAGAAAACAAAAAAAAAGGAAATGTTTATTCCAAGTACTTCCTGCTAGGTTTCAGGCTTCCTCAATATAACTTTCCCTGTCACGTCTAAGAGGAGATTAAACTATATAAGACCTCCAAAGTTAGGTTTAAGTCTCTACCTTTTCTGTGAGTGCAAGGCATGATCCTTTGCTTCCCTCCCTTCCCAGTATGTCAGAGAACCGGGGAACCCAGGATCAGGTGGAAGCAATGAAAGCAGCCTCACAGTGTCCTTAAATGTGACTGTTGTACATGATACCATCTGAAAACTGCATTTCTAACTGGATGGATGTGTCACCCAAGACTACCAAGGTTTAAATTCAATTGAACTACTTTAGCTAGTTGGATTCTGAATGAATTCTTAAATTCCAGCCAACATGGAGTCACAAATATGTCTGATCACAGTTCAAACCAATCTCAACTGGGATAAAAGGGGCCAAGCAAAATATTGTGTCTGGGGACTGAAAGGAAGGTGAAACACCTGGATGACAATGATTGACTTCTACAGTTAAAATCTGTGTGGTAAGATATGTGGATGGATTCAACTGTCTCTGCTTGAGGCCATAAATTCTTTTCTCTACTCCTTTGCTGTGTTGGATCTTCCTTCCTAGGCCATAGGTGCCAGCTCCTCCTGTGTTAGTGCTAACCTAATGAAAGTGTCGTTTTAAAGAAATGGTGTAACAGTGCATATTTAAACTTTGAGAAGTGTAGATTCCCACCAGGACTTTTGTCTTGATGGAGGATGGGCTAGTTTTAGCAGGGAACTGAGCCAACCTTGAAAATAAAGCAACCATTTCAACAGTATATTACAAAAATTCTTATTCTGAGCTACAGATTCAAGAAAAGTCCACTAAAACATCTAAAATTTTATGCTATCAACGATAGAAAACCAATGATAAAAGGTCATCATGAATGAAAAAACAATCAACATAAGACTGAATTAATAGCACAGTGACATTACTAGACTTGAAAACTTCAAATACAACTAAAATAAAAACGATAGTATTTGAGAAAGAATAAAGAGATAACGTGAGTGCAAACAGAAATAAGAGCACAGTTCAGATATGCTCAGTGTTGACCAACAAGACCAGCAAGCCCAGTAATGCTGGCCTTACTAACACAGACAGCTCAAACACTGTGGCATTCATATGCAAATGTAGTAGGAACACAGATGCTAAGCTCTTTACAGCCTTAACTCCAGAAGCCTCCTACCTGCCTGCTAAGTGGAAACAACAGACCTTCAAGAAAACACTAGAGAAACTAGGGCTTTCTGAGTTAGCAAATCTGCCTTCCATGGTGACGATAAAGCAGCTCATGTGTGCTCATTCTATGACGAGGTCAACAATAATTATGTTTCCTCAGAAGGGCTGCTGCTCCCCATGCTCAGGAAGGACGGCATGGCCGGAACTCATGCAAGGTAGGAACCTGAGCTAATGCACAGGCCATGGAAGGTGCTGTTTACCGGCACATTATGTTGGATTGAAAAGTGAAGACTCATATAACCCTCTAGGGTCTCTGTACAGAATCAGGACATACAAGGAGACACGGCAAGTGCAGACATATCAGCTACTGGCTACCCATGGTACTTTACAGTTCAATGTTGTGACTTTAGAGAATATTTAGGAGCAGGGCCAGGCGTGTTAATCAGAAGTGCAGTGTGCTGGGCAGACTGATCAGAAGGCTATGCCTGTATTTACACGTACGCTTCCCGCCTCTATATTATCTTCCTTTCCTGAGAGCAGAGCCTCACGATCAAGAAGCAGAATATGCCAACCAATATTATTACAACTAAAGAGAGAACAGCACAGGTCAAGGAAAACCAGTGCCACTGACAACTAAGCTGGTGATAGTTCCCTCGGCTCCCTTAGGGGAACCGCCTTTAAAAACGTAGCCCCCATTGCCTGAAAATGACCCTGAAGTTTGAGGTGAGGAATTCAATAATCTAACTAATCTTAAATTCCCTCCATTTCTTGATGAGGACTATGAGAAGCTATGAAAATGCTAACTTCACAAACTAGGCAAACTAGGACCCAGCAGGAAAAAGGAATTGATTTACCATTTTTTTTCCAGTTTCATGAGCTGCACTTTGTATTTCCAATGCTATTATTTCAGCAAGATCAAAATATCTAATATCTAATTATGCACTATCCAATCCATTTAAAATTCTAGAAGGCAAAATGGAAATGAACAGTCCTTGTACAGAATCTTGAGAGAGAAAAAAAGAACTACGGCTTTGCACAGTCTACAACTGGCTACTGGTTTCTATCTAAACTTGGAAAATAGACGGTGAAGGCACATGCTAATCGTGATTATAAAATAGATGGACAGTTCTAGCTCATAGCTCAGCTGACAGCTCATGGATGGGTCCAAGGCGCATGTGGTACTATTGTCACAACTTGGAAATAATTGATAAAAACAGCAGAAAGCAGAAGGTGATGGGTGGATGAAGATGGCTTTCCCTTCCAAGGTGACCCTGCTGGCGGCAAACATCTCCAAATTCCAGCACACAAATATCTGGCAATTTCAAAGCACAAGCTTATGTTTATTTATCCCATCTTACTTGTGACCATGATGCCAGTCATGAGGACCAGAACCAAGAATTCTAGAGTGACTCCTGCCGTTTTCAAGGGTGCATTGAGTGGGTGCTCTTTGGCTGGCAAGTGCAGTATGAGGGAAGAAAAGCTGCATAAAACCATCTTCCACAGGTTCACCAGCTTCAGAAACCCGCAGTGGCTGCAGAGTAGGCTCATATGCTACAACTGTGTGCTGCTCTGGCACAGGACCTGAGGTTGGTTCTCAACATGCAGGACAGTTTGGTCATATGCCTAACTCTCCAGCTCGAAGGGATCTGACTCCATCCTCTGGCCTCTTAGAGGACTAGGACAGTATGCACATACATGCACAAGTAAAGGCTATGAGGAAAGCCCCAGGCAATGTTAAAAAGAAGCATGTTATTTACAGTATATTTATATTTTACTTATATGTTATATTTACAGTATATTTACTTGAGGTCTAGAATGCAGTTTTCTTCTTAGCAACCCATCATCTTGTCATATTTTATGTAACCATTGCACAGAATATACCTATTGTTATTCCTTGGAAACTACAGCTCCCAGACTTCTCCTGGATTACCGTCACCTGTGTGCGCGCTGGCCGCGCCCAGGTGAAGGCCATTCCTCCCAGATAACCTTGCGCCCCCCGTTAAAAGCGAGGGTCCACGAGGTTTCGCTCTCTCTTGGCCTCTCCCTTGCCCCCAACCCTTGTGTGTCTGCACGTCCCACCCCTTATTGTGTTCCCCTCTCCCATTAAAGTGCACCCACGTGGGAGCCGCGTGTCCGTCTCTTCCTCTTGCGTCTCGTCTATCCTGTGTTTGTCCACACACCCACGCCGCCGCCGTTTTTAAAGGAATAATACCTATGGCCAGGTATGGTGGCTTATGCCTTTAATTCTAACCCTGGGAGCAGAGGCCGATGGATCTGTTGAGTTCAAGGTCAACTGAAACTACACAGTGAGACCTGATCTCAAAAATAAAAAGTTATATCTAAGAAATGGAGATGATAGAAATTCTTTGTTCTAGAGAGACTATTCTCTTGAATGTAATCCTTGAAAGCTAATAGTGTATCATGGAATTTATCTTTTTCATTGGAAAGATCCTTATAATTATTTTAATGCTTTTGCAATG
Organism: Alexandromys fortis; assembly: GCF_014885135.2. Taxonomy (NCBI): domain Eukaryota; kingdom Metazoa; phylum Chordata; class Mammalia; order Rodentia; family Cricetidae; genus Alexandromys; species Alexandromys fortis. The sequence continues at coordinate 35,795 of NW_026068121.1, forward strand.
ATAAAAGAATCAACCTTTAGATGTTTGACAAAATACACCTATTGACTTAATACTTGGATTTGCAGCTGGAGAGATGGCTCAGCTTTTAAGAGAACATACTATTTCTTTTGCAGGAAACTTAAGTTAAATTTCATCACATAAATCACGCAGAGAGACCCTGACTCAAAAAAGAGAACATACCACAGATACTCCTTTCTTTAAGGTTTTCTGAGATAGGCTCTCACTATGCAGCACTAGCTGGCCTGGAACTCACTATGTAGATCTGGGTGCCCTTAAATTCACAGATGCTGAACTCCCTAAATCTGTTGACAAGGAAATAATAATAAAAAGTACAGTTGACCATGAAGAGATAGAAATGGAGGTGCTCTTTATAAGCACCTTATTAGCCAACATCCTTGGTTCCCATCTTTCTGAGGATGAAGACAAAACAAACACAGCCAAGACACAAGAGCAAGAAATACTGTTTACCTACAACGGACGAGGAGAGCACGGGACTCATTGATAAAGCTATGCTTTTCTTTAGCAAAGGAAGTATGGGGATTTCACTGAGGGAACACATTTACATAAAGGTCCACCTAGTCCTAAGACTGTTTAGTTAACAGGTCTACTTCTGAACATGGATACAAAGAAAAAGCAGAGATATTTGGAGGTAATCTTAGCTCCAAGTCAAGCAGCAACTTATACACAGTATAAAAATATAGACAAAACTGCTTCTAGAATGTTCAGCTTCTACAAAGCTCTTAGCTGAAATGAAGTAAAGCAAGTAGATTGCTTAGAAGTCAATACTACCTGTTAATTAAAATATATGATCTACCAATGCCAAAATTCTCACAAATTTAAAGGACAGAGAATACAAATACAGAAAGTTGGTAGGGGTCATGAGAGAGGTACAGGAAGCAGGTTTGGAACACATGGAAAATGGCCCACAGTTTTGCATGGACATGCTAAATAGCCCTTGGAGAGGCAGAGCCCTGAGGACGACATGTCCTGAGGACCTCACGCTGCTATGGAGCACAGCTCTGCCTATTACATTGTGGTCATCACGTCCCTTACAATTCATTAGTTGTGTGCAAACTCTAAGCAGGTTACTCTAACCAGTAACATTAGGCAGTACTGACAATAATAGTGATTGGTTTTTTTGACATTTGTTCCTGAGGCAGATTAATGATTCAACCACCACACTTAGAAAGAATTTAGAGGAAGTTGAATGTTAGTAAAGTTAGGTTAATATGTTTTTGTTTAAGGTTTTGGTGTAGAAAATCTTGGGGAACAATTTAAAGTTTAGAAAGGCACAGTTTTGCTAGCTGAACGAGGGACACTGAAGTCAGGGAACAAGGACAAAGACAGTCTGGTTATTACTAGCTGATGTGCCTTTCTTGCTAAAAATGGGTGGTGATTAAAGGTGGTGATTTGATGGAGGAAAGTCATTGGTTAATTATAATAAAGAAACTGCTTGGCCCTCATAGGTTAAAACATAGGTGGGAGGAGTAAACAGAACAGAATGCTGGGAGGAAGAGGAAGTGAGCTCAGAGGCCATGCTCCCCTCTCCCGGGCACACATGATGAAGCTCCGACCCAGGATGGACGTAGGCTAGAATCTTCCCAGTAAGCGCACCTTGGGGTGTTACACACATTATTAGAAATGGGCTAGTCCAGATGCGAGAGTTAGCCGAGAATAGGCTAGATATAATGGGCCAAGCAGTGTTTAAAAGAATACAGTTTCCATGTAATTATTTCGGGTATTAAGCTAGCCATACGGGCGGCCGGGTGCCAGGGACTCAGCCCTACTGCTCCTACTACTACAGTGGTTAACCTCTTGTACCCATTTTTGCCCTCGACTTCCTTGTATGATTTAATAAAAAACTGTTGATGAGTAGGTGTACCCTCTGAGGAATTAAGTTTTTATATATAAAGGTTTAGATTTGTGATTCTTTTAAGATGTTTTGTAAGATACTTTTTAGATAAATAATAAAATGATTGGTTCTCTCTTTGTAACCACAAAATGCAGCCTGCCAGTAAAAGAACTGGCTGAGAATACCACCTCACTTGCTTACACTCTGTTAACGTGTAACAATACATGAATGAATGTATGTGGGTCTTTGGAAGATTTCTTTTTCATCTATAATTAAAACATTTAATTATGTAAGGGTACTAGGAAATACGTTGTCTTTTATTTCTACTCATTGTAATCATTCACTTGAAGAAAAATAGAATTTAATTGCACTGTAACTTTTTTATTATTTGAAATATTTTGCTGAGGGATATAAGCTGTGGGAGAAAAAGTAAAGTCAGACCTTGATGTGTTAAAAGACATGTGTGTGTGTGTGTGTGTGTGTTCTCCTCTTTTGCCAGTGCCAGAGAATTAAGTTTTGTTCTCTCACAGGAAAAAAAAAAGTCTATTGTGTGATTAGCCAGCAACTCCACACTTTCTCTTCAGTACCTGACCTGCTAAGAGCTGGTCTCTCAGCAGAAAACATTACAGAAAATTTGATGTGGGATGCCCCTTTGTATCTGTGAATACCATTGGTTAATAAAGAAACTGTTTTGGGTCTGCACATGACAGAATAGAGGTAGATGGGGAAAACTAAACTGAATGCTGGGAGAAAGAAGGCAAAGTCAGAGAGATGTCATGGAGCCACTAGAAGAGAAAGATGCAAGTTGCCAGCTGGAACCCTTGCCAGTAGGCCACGAGCCTTGTGGTAAAATATAAAATGATAGAAATGGGTTAAGAGATAAGAGTGAGCTAGAAATATGCATAAGCTAATAGGCCATGTAGTGTTGTAATTAATACAACTTCTGTGTGATTATTTCGGTTCTGGGCAGCCGGGAACAAACAAGTGGCCTCTATCAACAAAAATTCATCTTTCAGCTCTGTGGATGCCATTCTGACATGAACATCTCTACTGTGCTATTTGATTTGCCTCTGAACAGACTGGCTAAGAGAAAGGTGACAGCAGCGTCCATGCAGGACCAGAAAGAGGTCATTCTAAGTAGCCCTGGTAACTGTCTCTTTAATAACCAACACCAGTCTGACTCCTAGTGACCTAGGCTGCGCTGGACAGAAAACAAAGTCAAGAATGGACAACATGGGCTGCAGGAATAGCTCAGTAGTTAAGAGAACAAGCTGCTCCTCCAGAGCACACACACAGGTTCTATGACCAGGACCCACAGAGCAGCTAGCAATGGTTCTAACCCCAGTTCAGGGTATTTGACTGCCATTCAGGTCTCGCTGCCAATGAGCATGGGATGCAGGACACAGACCTGTATGCACCTCCACCAAAAAAATCAAGCACATGAAACAACTTTTAAGAATTAAAACACAATGTAGAAACCACTCACATCATAAAACATCTTTCTCCAGCTGGGTGTGGCACTCCAGAGGCAGAGGAAGGGGCAGAAGATTCTCTGTGGGTTCAAGGCTACCCTAGTCTATATAGTCAGTTCCAGGAAAGCCATGTCTCAAAAAACATACAGAAACTTATTTTTTAGCAAAATGATATGATGTTCCCCTGGTAATCTGGATAGGAGCCCTACACAGGTTTCCTGTGGATAAAATCTGAGCAATCAGCCACTGTGACACCAAGCACTGCCTGAAGGCTTGCGTAGAAATTGCCTAGAAAGGGGGCCCCAGGACCTCGGACTCCCTGGAAAGTGTTTCTCTGACATCTGACCTCACTGTGGGTGTACTACAGCTTACACACAACACTGCCTGTCTGTCTGTTTGCCTTCTTGTTTGAAAATTGCATTAATTCATTTGTGTATGTGGGTGTACACATGCTTCTCAGTGCACATGCCTCAACGGCAGGGGATAACCAGCAGGAGTTATTTTCTCTGTGTACTAATGAGCTTGCTTGTGTGGGCATGTGCGTTGCTATGCTCACCACAGTGCACATGGTGCAATCAGAGGACAGCACACAGGAGCCATTCTCTCCTTCAGCATATGAGGCCAGGACATCAAACTCAAGTCATCAGACTTGGTGACAAGGGTCCTTATACCTGCTGAGACGTCCTGCCTGCCCTATGTCTGGTTTTATCTGACTCTGATGGACTTGCTCACTGCCCCTCTCACCACACAGTCACTGCCATTACAGATAGAAAACACTGCTGTTTCCATTATTACATTCATTGGTTTAAATGTGTATGTCAAACACATGAACTTGAGAAAACCCACAAAGAATATAACACTATCCAAAGAAAAACATTAGGGAGGATTATCAAGGTGGTTCAGAGTAAAAATGCCTGGGCCAAGACTGAGGACCTTGGTTCCATGCCTATTATCCACAGGGTAGAAGGAAAGAATGGGTTCCTGGAAGCATTCTCTGATCTCCATGTTTGCAGAATAGCATGTGCATGTAGGCACACACACACACACCAAAACAGAAAACTACATCCTCCCACCATCCTACCATGAGAAGAGGCTTCCTGTCCATCTTCTGGGTCCGATATCCTTTCCTTCAGAGGTGATGCTGTTGCCATGACTCTCCTTACTAGCTGCCATGTGAACACCTATGGACACAGCTTGACAGCCTAGTGAGAGTGTTGGAAGAATTTGCTGGTTTTGCAAAAGGGAAGCACATGACATTCAAAAGATCACAATACAGTTTATTCCAGTGACAAAGCATTGCTATGTCCACATAGTCAGCAACAGCAGTCTTCAGTGACTTAGCTTCTGCACTAAAGAATGCCACACAAGCCTTGTCTAAAGAACAGATAAACACACTGCTGTAAGCATTAATTTGGATCTCCAAAATATATTGGGACAAAAGAGAGGCCAGCCTGAAATGATACTATATAAGCCTATATTTACTACATTTAAGCTGGTATGCATAAATGTATAATTCTAATATTCAGGATACTCTGGCCTATGAAAGATCAAAGCCAACTGATGCTGTGAGACTCAGATGCAAGAAGTCTGAAAAACAACATTTATATTATACACCTTCAGATTTAACTTCTTTTCTCCATTTATTTGTTTGTTTACTTATTTATTTATATTTGAGATAAGGCCACACTATTCCGCGCTTGCTGGCCTGGACAGTACTATGTAGAACAGGATGTCCCTGAAATTACAGACTTTCAACTACCTCTTCCTCCTGAATGCTGGGACTAAAGTGCATCCCATTACCACCTGCAAACTTTTTTTTTAAACATAGGGTCTCACATACTCCAGTGGCTTTGGAAATAGAGCAGTATTGGCTACATAGCTGACATTATTAAAAGGAAGCGTCGGTGGCAAACCAAACAGTTTAAAATGTGGTTTTTAACTTGTGTAAATTGTATCTCAATAAGACAAAAATTCTATAACACATCTCTGATGTTACTATACATTTCACTGAAACTCTTTGCCTATAAATCCCAAGACAACTACCATTCCTGTGCTAGCAAGATTCCTTAGAAGTATTTGCAGCCAAGACTGAGGAGCTGAGTTCAACTCTTGTAATGCATAGAAAACCAACTCCTACATACTCTCCTCCTACCTCTACATATGCACTTTTGCATGTAGAGCCATTTCCCACCCTGCAACATGTGTGCACACATATATGTTAATAATAAATGTAAATATATAGGTTCTTATCCCAGTGTTTGGTAATGATAATACCCTTACTCCCAATACTAGTAATATCCTTGACATGCCAACCCAATGCACCAGGATGAAATTAATTCTGAGCTACTGTTCCGAAAGTCTGGACTCTTTCCATTTTATCCATTTGTTCATTTATTTTTTTGCAAAGGCTATCACAGCACAGTCTGAATTGTCCTGTGTTTCCAATTATACTCCTTACTAGGCTAGACTTCATGGAATCGTCCTGTTTCAATGTCCTAAATTGTGGATTGCGTTTGGGGGTCTGGGTTACTCAGTCTAGGGGTTTGTAACCCACCCAGCAATCAAGTTATTCCAGGGTTTCGGAGGGGCGCTACCTGGAAGGGAATGAGCTAAGACAGAAGAAGGAGGCCAAGCAGATTTGTCAAAGCCTCCGGTTTATTAGGGACGGGTTACAGTTTATATATGGTAAGGAATGGGGGGCAGGGTAACTGGATCTCGCCGGGTGGTTCCGGTCACGTAGGCTAGGTTACATTCGGACGGGTAGGCCAGAAGTCACAAGTTGCCACACCTGGTTCCCTGGATAGCTGGAATGTGAGGCGGATTCTGCTAACTGATAAGTTAATTGGGTGAGGGGCATTCTGCAGACTCCCCAGGGTGATGGTTCCTGTAATGATTGGGGAGAAATGGCTCCTGACATATTCCCCCTCTCTTATATAAAGGCAAGCAGTTATTAAGTGGAGGGCACTAAGTCAGAGTCAACCCTGGTGTCAGATTTAAAAGAGAAGGAACTGGGACAAGTAGAGACCCTCCTCTCAAGTGGTGAAGCAATTTACCTCTCCTGGGAACAGAGGGGTGCCTTATGATTAGCATTAGTTCCTTGGAGCTTCTCAAATAAAAGGTAAGCAGACCACAGGGCACCCTGTCTTAGGCTATGTGGAGAGCGTTCCTCGTACCTGGCACCATGCCATGTTGAGCCGGCCTTTACAGCCTCTGTATGGTGTG
>NW_026068121.1:42372-51077 GCF_014885135.2 Alexandromys fortis
TTCCAAACCCAGTATTCACCTTTTAGTCTGGCCTAAGGTATCCTCCTTCCTAAATGCCTACTCCACATTAAAATTATGAGTGCTGTTTGCCAAAAATTAGTGCAGTGTAAAGGGATCTAAATCTAAAATTTTTAACATATGCATTAAACCCAAACACTTTACAGCATGTATCAAACCTTTTCCAACATAAGCAGTTACAAATATCATTAGATCAATTTCAGTAAGAGTACAATGACATACATTGTTGTTACTAAATACCACCAGTTCCAGTCTCTGAGCAACAGTGACAGGAACCCCAATCTTACCCCTTCTTAAGTGAAGAGGCGTTAATATTTTAATTAAAATGAGTTCTGTGTCCCAAGGATTATAACAGATGTTTAGCCTGCATCTCAGCTTCAAAGCAAACCAGAGTTCAAACTGTAGAGGCAGTTCAGCATTTGTGCTTCAGGGCAGGTGGGATTCCTGGATGAGGTGAGCTAGATTCAGCTATCTGAAGCACATCCTGGCACTTATCTCAGGCGGGTCTCTCTGGACTCTGGAGGCAGGATGACACCCTGCAGAGTGGTGTAGCAGGTTCTGTTGTCTGGCACTCTTCTCCTTGGGGGCAGGGAAGGCCGGACCAAGGACCTCTCCGCAATCGCCTCTGGAAGTCCTCTGTGGTGTCTGCAGCCTCGACTCAGGTCCAGCTTTTATTTTCTTTCTGTGAAAAAAAGCATAAACACATCCTCGACCCCAAATATATATAGGTCGGGTTTTTTTTTATAATGCATTGCAAGGGCTTTTTTACCTTGCCTTAGCAAAGGTCAGCTTGGTGTTATCAGGCCAGATCCGTTTGCATCTGGATCTGCTTGCAACTTCCATGAGTTGCTCTGAAGGAGCCCTGCCATGCTCCACAATCTTTTTTTTTTTTCATTAGCCATATATGCAGTTCTTCCATTGGAAGAGCCATTTGTAAAGTTTTAACATAAAATCCTTTAAGAGATTTTTTGCTATAACATTAGCAAAATACAGGTGTGTAAATTGTAGCAATGATCTGGGAAAAGATTACTGGTTTTGGCCTTTGAATTGAGCAAAGGCAATTGTCCAGGAATCCATCTTAAAATTATCAATGAATCTATTATTTAGTATAAGAAACATTGATCATAGTCAATATTTTATCAAACCATTTTTTAGATGTTATCCTGTCCTTTGTACCAGACAGGCTACTGTTCTAAATTAAGAGTTTAATGTCTTAATTGGCAAAACTGGGAAGGTTTAGCCATAAACAGCATTTTTTATAAAACTGTTGTAGAATAAGTTTTATACTTAATATACACATTTGCCATAGCTGAATTATAATTAATATATTGTATTTGTTGATTATCTGTTAGGCAGCTGTTTTAAGCTCTCTGTTGGAAACTGTTTTTTGTAAGAATTTTACCTAGCAGCTCAAGGTCTCCCATAAGAATATTAGAAGTAGGGCTTTAACCATTGAATATCTAATTAAAAGTTTGTAAGTTATCCTCCTCTTAAGCTGTAAGTCTGCCTTGCAAATAGGAAAGTGGAAAAATGAAGCATTTTTTAACTAATAATGCTGGTCTCATTAGACACCAACATGTAGAAGAATGAAAATAGATCTATATCCATCTCCATGAACAAAATTTAAGCCCAAATGAGCCAAAGGCCTCAGCATATAAAAATTTATGTTGAACCTCACAGAGAGAAATTTTTTTGAAGCACACCTTGCCACATCGTAAACTCAGTCTCAGTGGCACAAACATTGTGAGAAACCATAAATTAGATCTCCTGAATTGAGAGCCTTTTGTATAACAAGGCTATAGAGTGGGGAAAGATCTTTACTTATCATAAACCCCTTCCAAAAATATATGAAGAACTCAAGAAATTAGTTATTAAAATTTAATCCAATAAAAATATTTGTTATAGACCTAAACTGAAAAACTCTCAACAAAAGAACCCAAAAATGACTGAGAGACACCTAAAAAATGTTTGAATATAACCTCCTTTAACTGTCAGAGAAATGTAAATCAAAACTCTGAGATTTTACCTTATCCTTGTAAAAATGACCAAGATTAAAAATTATTGTAACAACCTATGCTTAAGAAAACGTGGGTAGGGAAAACACTCGCTGGAAATGAGCTGCAGCCCTTGGCGGCAGCGGCAGTGCTGGGAGCGGTGACCGGTGTTGGAAGTGCATACTGACACAGTCATCCCTATATCACATACAGCATTGAAAAACCTGAACAAATCCAGACTCTCCCAGCAGGAAGAGAAAAATCAAAAATCCAGGATTAGCCAATGAGGGCACCAGACCTCATTCCAGATGGTTGTGAGCCACCACGTGGTTGCCGGGAATTGAACTCTGAACCTCTGGAAGAGCAGACAATGCTCTCAACCACTGAGCCATCTCTCCAGCTCCCCCAGCGGGAAGAGGAGAATCAAAAATCTAGGGCTAGCCTGTTCAGCAACCCTGCACCAGGAACTAACTCAATACAAAACCAGACTGCAATCTTGAAAAACTAGTTTTCCACCTGCAATTATCACAGTACTGTTTTAGGAACTAGCTGATTATGACCCTGGGAGTGGTCCCGAGAGGCAGGGAGCTGCACCTCTGGGACCATCACTGGGTTTTTGAAATTTTTATGACCTTTCTGGACCACGGGGCTGTGGTCTCTTCTCAAAAATTCTTTTTTCCCCCGGTCACTTGGGGTAGAACTCCTCCCCCACCAACCAAGGCCATGTGCAAGCAACCTCAGCAAGGACAGTCTTTGGCGAACCATGAGGGGGCCGTGCCCTCCCAAGACCTGAGTGAGAGTCTCCCCAGCAGTGAGGGACCTCCATTATGTAAAATTAGGCAAATATCTACCTCAAAACTTAGCAGTAACCCTTTTTGGGCCCAAATACAAAGTTGTTTAACCATACCACAAGGGCACGTGCTCAGCCATGCCCACAGCAGAACTACTATATCATAGCCAGAATCTGAAAATAACCCAGATGTACCTCTTTTACATCTAGGATAAATGAGACATTATCCTTTTAAAATATCCATGAATACCACAAAATATCCTGGAATAACTTTAAGCAAGCAGGACAGAAGTTTTTGGGTCCGTCATCTCTGCCTGTGAAGGCGGAAATGTTTTTTACTTTTAACCATTATCACTTGTTTAGAGTATAACTCTGGCCCTTGATAAACTTAAGAACTCAGCATTCCATCCTGAAGCCACACCTGGCAGCAGGAAAGAACCTCAAGCTGAAACATTACGATTCCCACCCAAGAGCGGGCCGTACAAATGAAAAACTTGTCGGATAAGAATTTTAAATCTTGAAAGATCCCCTACTTTCTTGCGAAAGCAGAAGAAACACAGCAAAAATGACAATTTCACTGAAAGCAGTTTACGGATTCAGTGTAAATGTCCATTAAAAATTATAGCAACATTTCTCACAGAACTCACATATAGATTTTATGTAAATGTTCATTAAAATTATAGCAAAACTTTTCACAGAACTCGAAAGAACAATATAGAACTCAAAAGAACAATCCTCAACCTTATATGAAAGAAATAAACACTCAGGATAGCCTAAACAATTCTAAAAATCCTCTGAATGCATCACAATCTTTGATTTTAAAATTTTTTCTACAGAAACACAGTACTGAACTTAATCTACATTAGATATAAACTTTTACACCTACAAACTAAAGATTTTTGACCAAGAAGCAAGATTTTTAAAATGGAAAAGAAGCATATTTACTGTCCTAAATGCAGCTGCAGCTTTTTGAGTCTTGACTCCTTTATAGCAAACCTGCCTGTCAGCTTTCGCTCCATGTGGCAGGCCATGTGCTCTCTAGCCCTAGCAGCCAGCCTGCTTGGCAGGAATAGCTGTGTGGATTGTATCCTAATTTCTCCCATCTCGAGGGACTCCCTTTTGAGTCCGCAAGCAAACATATAAAGCAAACACATAAATCTCTGTTTTTGACTCTTACTCCTCTGTCCCTGAGTGAATGCTTAAATTCCTGTATGAATTTCTCTTCCTTTGAAAGTGATTGTCTCACCCCTTGTGGGACGACGGTGACCTGCGCCTACCTCCCGTCATGCCATCTGTCCGAGTACTACAGCCACAGAACCTTCTTTTTTCTTCTTGTTGTCATCCTGGGACTGCGCGATGTCGTCCGATAGCTAACCATACTCCGAGTCACTGGTTCGGGCGCCACTGTGGATTGCATTTGGGGGTCTGGGTTACTCAGTCTAGGGGTTTGTAACCCACCCAGCAATCAAGTTATTCCAGGGTTTCGGAGGGGCGCTACCTGGAAGGGAATGAGCTAAGACAGAAGAAGGAGGCCAAGCAGATTTGTCAAAGCCTCCGGTTTATTAGGGACGGGTTACAGTTTATATATGGTAAGGAATGGGGGGCAGGGTAACTGGATCTCGCCGGGTGGTTCCGGTCACGTAGGCTAGGTTACATTCGGACGGGTAGGCCAGAAGTCACAAGTTGCCACACCTGGTTCCCTGGATAGCTGGAATGTGAGGCGGATTCTGCTAACTGATAAGTTAATTGGGTGAGGGGCATTCTGCAGACTCCCCAGGGTGATGGTTCCTGTAATGATTGGGGGGAAATGGCTCCTGACACTAAATGGAAAGATTACAGGCTTTAACCAAAAGATGCGGTGTCCATCTTTTAAAAGAAACCGACTAAGGTAGCATCACTTCTAGATTTTATCATTTATGCATTTCCTAAAAGACCCCAGAATGTCAATGTCAATTTTGGCAAGAACCTCTTCGTGGCCAAGTGTTATACATTAACATTGTGTCCGGAATGGAGGCATGTGCAAAGAAAGGCAGTAAGACTAACATCCGAAAGAAGTCAGGGGCTGCGGCTGAGGCTCCGTGGTGGACTGCTGGCCTCGGATGCACAGCTCCCTGGTTTTGATGACTTCATCTTAAGAACAGATCTATCTTTGTTATAAGGTCAGCATAAGTTAATTTCTCTTGGTAGCAACTTTCCAGTTGCCCATGCTTTAACCTGTTTCTGGAATTTGACATGCTCCCCACTCTACAGAGTTTGACCAACAGCTTTATTGTATCCTGATAAGATGTTCTATCAAATAGTTTTGGAATGTTCAGTCAAGTTCCTACGTAACCAAATACCTCTAGAAATTCCCCCAATCCTTGAAAATCCCCCGGTGTTGTAGTTTTTCTTTTTAACTAAATAACCCCACTTCTGTGTTTGATACATTTTTCTCAAACCCAACTTAAAGAGATAGCCCTTTCTAACATTAAATAAAAATTGCTTATAAACCAAAAACTGTGGGTAATGGTCTTTCCTCTCTTTAGGTGAGATTAACAATTCCATCCTCAGAAGGGCATAAGCGAGGTATGGCAGCTATGCCTGTTATTCCAACAACAGGAAGCAGCAGTGGGAGGCTCTGGAATTCGAGGTCATGCTGAGTTTGAGGCCACCCTAGGGTTAACTCTGACCCTGTCTCAGAATAAGCAAACAAGAAAAAACAGTTGGAAAGGAAATTCTGGAAACCTTTCTCCACCAGGACAAGTTACACTGTGTAACAAACCACACATATAAGAAATGCCCAGGATAAAAGAGAGATGATATTATGAAAATAACCTATAAAGGGTCAGGAGCTGGGGGGAAAGCAGGCTCGCAAGCTCACAGGGAAAATCACCTTTACTGTGCAAAGCATGAAGCCCTGAGTTCAGTATGGAAGATTGTACAGATTAAAAAAAAAAAAAAAGGTGTCAAGGGTTTGATTGAACCGATGGTCAAAGCATTTGTCAAAAGATGGTCCACTGCTGGGACTGATGGAGCATGTGATCAAACCGGACTCTCTGAATGAGTCGGACAAGGAGGGCTGACTGAGAAGCCAAGGACAATGGCACTGGGTTTTGATCCTACTGCATGTACTGGCTTTGTGGGAGCCTAGTCTGTTTGGATGCTCACCTTCCAAACCTGGATGGAGGGGGGAGGACCTTGGACTTCCCACTGGGCAGGGAACCCAGACTGCTCTTTGGACTGGAGAGGGAGGGGGAGGGGAAGGGAAATGGGAGGAGGTGGAAATTTTTAAGTTAAAAAAAAAAAACTAAGTTTAAGATCCAAGGCATCTTAAACTTCTGATTTAAAGAAATTTTATGTAATAAATTTGTGTTGTTTATAAAAAAAAAAAAAAAAAGATGGTCCACTGAAAAAGTGTTTGGAGACGCCTGATATCCTGTGTCTTAGTGATGAAGGGATTTTAAAGTCCTCCACAACGGAAAGGCCCAGAGGACAAGCCCTTCATTAATCGTGTAAGATGCCAAATGTTGAGAAGAGCACTGCAGACAGATCCTACACCTGAATGTTCAGTGCCAAGTGCAGAACTTCTAGAAGACACTACCGAAACCAGGGCTCTCCAAGTTCAGCAAAATTGACTTCCCTGACAGCAGTAAACACAGCACATGCCCGCTCATTTCCTAGTGACTTCAACAAGGCTGTTTCTAACCACAAACGTCCTCCCTTCTCCGAGCCTCACTCCCCACGTGTTCCGGCGCAGACCTCAGGAAGTTATGCAGAGTTACAGGGACAGCAGGAACCTCGCGGGGCACCGTTTCTACAGCTCAGGGATCCGGCAACAGGCCCCACAGCTCCTCCACTTGTAGAGATGGCAGCCCTTCACTCACCATGGCGCAGATTGTGAGCTCTCCCGGTTCTCTTCACAGCTTCCAGTAGTGGGTGACAGGGCAGCACACGGAGCCACAAGAGCCTCCCTCCGCCGGTGTGCAGATTGCACCTTGGCGGATTGGAAATGTCCTTGCAGATTGACTGGAGGGTGGCTTTGTAGGCTCTGGTTTGCCAGTGAAGTCTGAGTGACAGGAGCAGCTCCCTTAGGAACAGAGTGTTGCGAAGGGACACAGCCCAACGGTATCCAGCCCTGGCTTCCATCCCAGGCACAATACTGTTCCAGACCTGCATTGCAGCAGAACTTGCATCTGGACTGCAAAATCGTCCTTGCACTTCTTCCTCCGGGGCATACACAGATCATTACTCAGTGTGCAGTGGAGCAATCCTCCTGCCTCAAAGCTGAAAGGACCCTCAGACCACGTAGGTCAAATTTAAACCACCTGCTTGATATTCACAAGGTCTCAGCAATTTCGAAAAGGCATGACTAGGACTGCTCACCAACAGGACACTTGCCTAACTTTCCGTGTAATGACTGGATTGCTTTTACTCCGGATTACTCATTAGTGCTTGCTTCTGTGAATTAAATGCACAAGCCATTATGGAAGAACATGTTTTTTTCCATATCTGGACTGTCCTGGTGATTGCATACAGCTTGAACTCATGAGAGTTTGACACATGTGACCTTTCTTAACCATTAGATTAAATTGTCTAGGGCTATGAATAAAGTTGGCTATTGAATGAGACTTTAGTCTGCCTCAGTCACCTGCTCCTTGCCCCCAGTTGCAATGCCTCTCTAGTGGGTCACAGCAGTGTGCCAACACAATCTCCAAACTTTTGCTTTTAAAGGAAGGGTCTCACATGATCCAATGCTTTTAAAATTAGAGCAGTGATAGCTATATAGTGTCAAGGTGAACCCGTTTAAAATGGGGGATTTCGAGGAAGTCAGAAGTTGCCAATGTGTGCTGCCTCTTGGGATCCCTGTAAGAAGATCATGGTTGAGCTCTGCCAGTAGGCTGTGGTGAGCTAAGTGCATCTGTCATTCAAGAAGGAAGACTGGCAGACCAGGAATGCAGTGACCTATTGATGATGCGCACGTGAACTTCACTCAGGAAGAGTGGGCTTTGCTGTATCCTTCGCAGAAGAGTCTCTACAAAGATGTGATGCTGGAGACCTTCAAAAACCTCACGGCTATTGGCTACTATTGGGAAGATCATGATATTGAAGAGCATTCTCAAAGTTCTAGAAGTCACAGAAGTCAGTTTGAAAGGCATGAAAGAATTCATATGGAAGAGAAGCCCTGGGAAGGTATTCAACATGATGAAGCCAATGCATTTCACAGTCGACTATCAATACATTAAAACACACACACACACACACACATACTGGAGAGAAACCCTATGAATGTAATCAGTGTCATAAAACGTTTTTAGGGCATAGTTACCTTCAAAGGCATAAAAGAATATATAGTGGAGAGAACCCCTATAGATGTAATCAATGTAATAAAGCATTTACATGTTTCAGTAGTCTACACAGGCATAAAAAGACACATACTGAAGAGAAACTCTTTGAAGGTAATCAGTGTTTAAAAGCCTTTTAACATCAGAATCTTCTCCAAATACATAAAACAACACATATGGGAGAGAAAGATTATCAATGTAATCAATTTGGTAAAGGCTTACATATCACAATGGTCTTTGAAGGCCCAAAAGAACACATACTGGAGAGAAACCATATGAATGAGTCAGTGTGGTAATGCCTTTGCAAGTCACAGTAATCTTCAAAAACATAAAAGAAGACATATGGTGTGGGAAGTCCTTTGTATATGTGTTGCTTCTATTGGTTGATAAAGAAGCTATTTTCAGGGGCTGGAGAAATGGCTCAGAGGTTAAGAGCACTGACTGCTCTTCCAGAGGTCCTGAGTTCAATTCCCAGCAACCACATGGTGGCTCACAACCACCTGTAATGAAATCTGGTGCCCTCTTCTGGCCTGCAGGCATACATGCAGGCAGAACACTGTCTACATAATAAATAAATCTTTA
>NW_026068121.1:51849-66440 GCF_014885135.2 Alexandromys fortis
TTTTTTTTTTTTTTTTTTTTTGGTTTCCTGACTGGGAATCGAACCCGGGCTGCGGTGGTGAGAGTGCCGAATCCTAACCACTCTAAGCTCAGTTTTTGACACTAAATTTAATTTTTTTTAACTTTAGTGTGTGTGAGTTATGCCATGTATGCTGGTTCCCGCCGAGGCCAGAAGAGAGTATCAGAGTCTCTGGATCGGGAGTTAAAGGTTATTTGTTAGGCCCCTGACAAGGTTGCTGGGATACAAGCTCCAGTTCAGTCTTCACGATTAAACAGCAAGCGTTACTAACCACTGACCATCCCTCCAGGACCTGACTATTATTCCCTAAGCCAGACAATCCTCTGGAAGACTCTAAGCAGGAGCATGCCTTAAGAGAACGGCCTTCTGAGAATGCTGGTCTGACTGTGTATTGCAAGCACTGGGGTGAGAGGTGAGAGTGGAGGGGGGGCACAGGATAGGAGGGACTAGAGAAGTGGTGTTGCACCTCTCTAAATAAAGAGCCTGAGCTGCAGCAAACCCTGCAGTTTGAGAATAGCTCTGCCCTAGTTCGGGCTACTATAGCTGTGATGAAACACCATGACCACAGAGCAGGATGACAGGGAAGGGGTTATTCAGCTTCCACATCACAGCTCATCATCAAAGGAAGTCAGACAGGAGCTCAAACAGGGCAGGAACCTGGAGACAGGAGCTGATGCAGAGGCCATGGAGGGGTGCTGCTTACTGGTTTGTTTAGCATAGTTTGCTCAGCCTGCTTTCTTTTAGAATCCAGGATCACCAGCCCAGGGGTGGCAACACCCACAAAGGGCTGGGGGCTGGGGGCCTCCCACATCAATCGCTGATTAAGAAAATGCTCTACAGGCTTGCCTACAGCCAGATCTAATGGAGGCATTTTTCTCAACTGAGGTTCCTTCCTCTCTGATGACCCTAACTTGTGTCAAGTTGACATAAAATTATCCAGTAGAACCTCCATTCCAAACCTAGAGAAAAAGAAGGTCCCAGAAGAAAATATATTTTTGTGACCAGACCTGAAGATCAGGAAAGTTGAAGCATTGGTTTCCATCTGCGGTAGTTTGCTCTGTAGCTGTTCTAGATATCAGCTTGTGGTTCTCAGTTAATCTGTTTAAGTGTGCATGATTGGCTTCAGGGTGGAGGGAGATGTGCAGAGAGGTGGTCCAAAAAGCACTTTTCAGAGATGGCACGGACTAGTTTCAATTGCCCCAGGGTTTATAGGCATAGAGATGACTCGAGAGTATGAAAACGAAAAATCTACAGTGATGTGGGATTTCCTTCTGTATGCTGTGAATATGTTTTATTGCCATTAGTGAATAAAGAAGCTGCTTTTGGCCAATGGCTCAACAGAATATAGCCAGGCTGGAATATATATATATACATATATATATATACATATATACATATATATATACAGATTAATAGAGATGGGTTAATTCTAGATGTAAGAGCTAACTAGCAATATTCTTAAGTGATTGGCCAAGAAGTAATTTAAATAATATAGTTTCTGTGTGATTATTTTGGGGCTGAGCAGCCAGGAACAAACAAGCAGCCTCCTACAACACACAAACTCTAGAGAAACTGTTTGAATGTGATCAGAAATCTTCAAATTCATGAGAAAATATAATGCACAGAAACCCTATAAACATAGTCAGTGTGATAATTTTTTATTTCATGGTAGATTTTATACAAAAATACGCTTTGAGTGTACAATAACCGGTTAAAGTCTTTTCATATTATGGTACTCTTTGAGGAGATGCAAATAATACTGAAAGTCCATTGTGTGAATGATAATACAAACTTAAAGAGATAAATGCATGTGATTATCCTGTCCTCCACAGTGACCTTCAACTTCTTATCTATGAGTTTTTAACTTACTAATGATGGGAAGGACATGTTAGAGAACTCACTGGGAAAGAGCCTACAAAATGTTTTGTACTATTAGGTAAAATGTAGGTTGATTATTTGCTTCCCAGAGATAATAACTGGCAGGCTGTATTAGCATGCTACTTGGGATCTATAGTCATTATCAAAAGCATCCCCTTTAAGATTATTTGGAAGACAATTCATGGGTATTACCTTAAGTTACATCTAAAAATCTTACAGAGAGTGCTGTTAGCACTTTTACAGATGGCTCTTCAAGAAGACATATTCTTATTTGTGTGTGTGTGTGTGTTTAAATGCTAGTACTCCCACTACTTTGACCTCCCATGAAGTACAGCACAATCAACAGCACATTGCAAATCCAGGCCAGTTTAGACTACAGCGTGATATCCTGTGTACAAATAAATGAACAAATGAATAAAAAGAAAAGAATCCAGCCTTTCTGAATGACGAGCTCAGAATTTGTGTCATCCTGGTGCACTGGGTTGGTGTGTCAAGACTGACTGGAGTAAGGGCATTATCATGACTGAGCACAGGTAAGAATTTGATGATTTTACATTCACATATGTGTGCACTTATTTTTATTTATTCTGGATGGGTGCGTGCGTTTTCACACATGCAGAAAGGTGGGAAGTGGCTCTATAAGCAACAGTGTATATGTCTGGTTCAGAGTAGAGTGTGCAGGATTGGTAACCTACAGATTCCAAGAGATTAACTCAAGTCATTTAGGTTTGGATGTAAATTCCTTTTAGCAATCTTGCTGGCACAGGAACTGGACTCTCAAATTTCTTCTTTTCTTGGCATCTGTAAACAAAGTGTTAGTGAAAAAAAATAGTAAAGTCAGAGATTCATTATAGTGTTTTTGCCTTAACAGAATATAATTCATGCAAGTGAAATCCACAATTTTAAACTGGTTCACCGTTTGCAGTACATTATTTTGCCATCACTGATCTAATCCCACAAGCTCTGGATTATGTATATGTAAAAACAAAAGTTTACAGGTTGTGTTAGCACACTGCTATGACCCCTGTGTTAGAGTTTTGGCTTCCAATGTGCAGCTTAGAGAGGTGTGAGCAATCCTAGGTGTGCTTCGTTGAAATTGCTGGTGCCTTGTGGATGTCAATCAGGTCGTTTAAATTTAACTTGTGTGGTTGGGGGCACTTTCAGCTGTGACGCAATAGGATCATTTCACAGGCCGTTGTTTAATGATCTGGTATGGTAGAGTTTGGTTTTTGTGCCCTGCAGAAAGAAGGGGAAGTTCCTATTGTGTGCAGTTATAGTTCAGGGACCACATGGCACTCCAGGTCCAATCTCTGCAGGTGTGGGACAGTGTTGTTCCAGGGGTGGAAGCCAGGATTGGGAACTCTCTGTTCCTAAGGGAGCCGCTCCTGTCACTCAGGCCTCAGTAGCCAATGACAGCTTCCAGATGTACTCAACAGTCAGAATAGGGGAGGCCCATAGTTATTTAAGTCTGTGTCATGGACTCATTTGCATGGGGATGCCAGGGTGGTCCAGTCACATGTGTCAGTAAGGCCAGACTCATGTGTCAAAGTTGATACTATATTAATTATGTTTTTATTTCCAAGGTTCGGAGGATAATGTTATTCTTTCCTTAACTGGAAAGTCTTTATTGCAGGTATATGAGAAATTTTGAAGTCAGATGGTGTTGCTGTGTGTGCTCTTTATTCAGGCATACTGTACCTCGTATTAAATGCCTGGCCTTCATAAGGCCTGCCAGGCATTGAAATAGGAGCGTGATGGAGGTGGGTCTTGTAATAATAAAGAAACGTGGGGCTAAATCCACTTAAAAACCTGAGAAGGCTTAAAAAGGAGAGAGAGAGAATTTAAGACAGCTTTTTGCTGTTTCTGGGTTGCGTGCCACAAAGAAATTGTCCTGACTCGGCAGCAGGAAAAAACTGGCTGTTTTAAAATGCCGGCTTTCTGGGCTGTGCCGCCATTGTGATCTCTGTCTGGCTCCGGCGGGAGACAGAGCTTATGAATGGAGCATTTGGATTAAAGTGCTACGATTTGTTTGATGGCAACTAGACTGCTGTGTGCCTAAAAGGGGGACATTGTGTGCCGCAGCTCAGAGGCACAAGCAGCTCCGCCATGCTAATGGTGCAATGTGCAAGGATCAGAGGCACGAGCGGCTCCGCCATGTTGGACTGGGCGGGGCCAGCATACAGTACCTGTTTTTGACCTAGGAATGTCACAGCTTAGATTCTTAAGCGCTTAGTGATTTAAAGGCGCAAAACAAAGTGCTCCTGGATAGTAAAAAAGTTACAGATTCACAATAAAACAGATTCAGACACTGTTGGATAAATGTACGTAGGCTTGGGAAAGAGAAGAAAAAGAATATAAAGAATAAAGTTAATGTCTTAAAAAGAAAAAGGGTAAAGTCTTTAAAGAGACAGAGTACAGAAGTACAGATAGTTATAGATTAAGAGAAATAAAGAAAAATAAGCCACGTAAAAATGGAAAATTCACAGAGAGTCTGGATTATGTACATTGTGTTTTCTTTAAAATTTTTGACTGTGAAGGAGCTAAGTACAGAGAGACATTTCATTATATGGGCTGCCAAGCTAAACCAAAATGGATTTCATGAGGGTATTATGATTTCAGAATTTGGGTCTAAGGATATGATGCTTTGGAGAGGGTCTTCTTTTGTTTTTGCAGAGGATGAGACCCTGTGGATTGCATCTATTCCGATTTGGTATGATAGACCACGCCCTCCTGAAAGGTTGCTGTGAACACCCTCAAAAAATTGCTTCGCTCAATTGCCAACTGAGATGAAACTAGCATACAGGTTATATCATGAACAACCTAATTAACGACGCCCCTATTCAGCAGGAAGCAGTTTGGAGAGAAAAAACTACGCCCATGTTCCCAAATATTGTTTATAAATGTTCTTTTACATTTAAAGGGGGATATGATATAGATATGAATAATTTGCATTGGTATGGATTTTAAGGTCAATTTTGTTATATGTATATGTATTTTTGATCTTGATTAAGGTATTGTGATTGTGTAGTTCATTTAAAAATGTAATGTATAATTAGGAAATATAGGTTGTTAATGGATAATCATCGCTAATAGTTAAGCTTGTAGTCATGTTAATTAGATTTTCTAGATATATAGAGATATATTTCAGTTAGATAGGCATTCTTCATATCTTTCAAAGACTGCAGAATATGGCATTTAAAATATTTTAATAACTTAGGACTTTTCATGACAAGGAGACACGTCTGCTCCTGGCAGCACCAGCTACTTCAAGAGGAAGATGGGCATCGAAGAGGATCCTTATGGAGTTGGATAGTCATTTGGGCAAGAAACTGCTCTTGCCTGGACTGTTGCATAAACTGGACACAGAGAACCCTCAGAGAGAGGACTGCTGAACTTGCCTAAAGGTGAGATGGTCTTTCGGGGTTCCTGATTCATGAAAGAGTCTGCGAGACATTCTGCAGGACACAGCAGAAAATGACTGAACTGTCTTTGAAATTTCCTGCTTCATGGAAATGTATCTGGATACCATGGGCCTGTAGGCCGAAGATGGATGCCCCAACGGTACCAAAGAACTTTGGGTGACTGTCCAGGCAGCGAGATGTCTCTGTCATTTCTAGAGTTTTCTTATTTCTTGTGTACTTAGGTAATATTATATCCTTCTGGAGTCTTTGATGGAGTTGAAGAATGAATAGTTATAGTTTTCCTTAGTTATGGTAAGAGATAAAATAGATATAAATATTGTAACTGTAATTCTTACTTGATAACTGTTTTGTTATATGTAATTTTACTATGCTAAAGTTAAAGCCTTTCTTTTTTGTTTAAACGGAAAAAGGGGAAATGATGTGGGAATGATTTCTTACTAATAAAGAAACTGCCTTGGCCCATTTTATTGGATAGAAAATTAGGTAGGCGGAGTATACAGAAGAGAATTCTGGGAGAAAGAAGGTTAGAGGAAGAGTCGCCATGATGCTCCCACTCCAGACAGATGCAGGTTAAGATCCTCTCTGGTAAGCCAGCTCATGGGCTACACAGAATATTAGAAATGGGTTAGAACAATATGTAAGAGCTAGCCAATAAGAAACTGGACCTAGCCGGGCCAGGCAGTGTTTGAAAGAATACAGTTTCCGTGTAATTATTTCTGGGTATAAGCTAGCCATGCGGGCGGCCGGGTGCCGGGGACGCAGCCCTGCCGCTCCCAATTTCAACAGGAGCGGCGGGGCTGCGTCCCTAGCACCCCGGCCGCCTGCTAGCTTATGCCCAGAAATAATTACATGGACACTGTATTCTTTTAAACATTGCTTGGCCCACTAGCTCTAGCCTCTTATGGGCTAATTCTCATATTTTGCCTAACCCATTTCTAATAATCTACATAACACCGGTCTTATCGGGAAAGATTCAGCATGTCTGACCTGGCGGCTTGCTCCATGGCGTCTGGCTCTGAGAGGAGCTGCATGATTTCTGACCTCACTTCCTCTTCCTCCCAGCATTTTGTTCTGTTTACGCCACCCACCTATGTTCTTACCTATCAGGGCCAAGGCAGTTTCTTTAACCAATGACCTTCCTCCATCATGCACTGCACCCCTACTTGCATAGCTGACCTCCACAGGACAGGACAGGCCCTGGGGAGCCAGGCCAGGGATGCTGCATGGCTGCACCTCAGGAGGATATCCTTGGAAAAACAGGTGTAGAAACCTGTGCACAACTGGCCTCCGCAGGGCCAGCCAGATCTTGGGGAGTTAGACTGGGAAGCCTGTGCCCTTCTTTTCCTTGGCTGGGCACCACAGGGACAGACAGGCCCTGGGGATCTGGGTCAGGCAAATTACACACCCCTCTTCCATGGCTTGTCTTCACATGGTAGGACAGGCCCTGGGGACAGAACCAAACAGGCCATGAGGAGGCAAGCCATAGGAATTGAACCCCTGTATCTCAGCTGGCCGCCACAGGGTCAGACAAACTCTGGGGTGCGAGGCCACAGAAGCTGCGCCTCCTCTTCCATGGATGGCTTGTGCCTCCCCAGGGCCTGCTAGGCAGGGGAAGCTGTGCCCCCTCTCTCTTGGATGCCCAAGGCAGTGCTAAATATACCCTAAGGTGCAAGGGTGTGGAGGTTGTACCACCCTCATCCATGGCTGGTCTGAGACCCTCTCGAAAGATTGGCCTCCCTAGAGCATTGAAACCCTTGGAGGCTTCTATGCCTCTCCCACTCAGGGACTGCCAGGCCCAGGAACATGCATCCCCTCTTCTGTGGTTGGCCTCCAAAAGACAAGAAAGGCCCCGTGTTGCCAGACTGGGGAAGCTTCACGAACTCTTCCATGACTGGTCTAAGAAGGACTGGATGGAACCTGGGCAGGTGGTTCATGGAATCTGAGCCTCCATCTTCCATGGATGGCCTCTGCAGGGCCAGACAGGCCAAGGGGAAACAATAGGGGTATCTGTATCCCCCTCTTCCTTAACAGGCCTCCCCAGGACCTGAAACCACATTGAAATTGTGCCTCTCATCTTCTCCTGGATTCTCCATGAGATAACAGGCACTGAGGGGCCAGGACAGGGAACCTGTGGCCCCTCTTCCATGACTGCCCCTTACCCTCTTCAATGGCTGACCTCCCCTAGACAGGACAGGCCCAGGGGTGCCAGGCCAGGGAAGTTGTGCACAAACCCTCAGGATCCAGGCTTGATAAGCTGCACTCCCTCTTCTATGGTTGGCCTCCGCAGGTTCAGACAGGCTGGGGAGCCATGCTGGAGCAGCTGGCACACCAGGCTGGGGTAGCTGTGTCCAGTCTTCAATGCCTGGTCTCTTAGGAGATGGCCATGTCCTGTGGATCCAGGACGTAGAAGTGGTGCTCCCTTGACCATGGCTGGCTTGTGCCCCCGTGTCCCTGAATGGTCTCCCCAGTCCCTGCCAGGTTGGGACAGGTGGGCCACCCATTCTTCAACACCTGGCCTCCTCAGGGCTGGACAGCCTCAGGGGAACCAGGCCAGTAAATCTGTGCGCCCATTTTTGATGTTTTTCTCCAGCGGTCCTCACAGACCCTGAGGAAGCAGCCTGGGAAAGCTGTGCCTACTCTTCCTGAGCTAGCCTACTGAGGGCCTGCCAGACCAGGGAAGGAGGTGTGCCCCCACTTCTACAGCCTGTCTCGCCAGGGAGCGACATGCCCTGGAAGTCCATGTTGGGGAAACTGTTCAACCCTCTTCCAAGGCTGGTCTCTCCAGTGTCAGACATATTTTGGGGTGCCAGGCTGGGCACACTGCTTCCACTCTTCCATGGTTTGCATTCCTTGGGGTGGCCAGGCCCTTGGTTTAAGGCTGTGGAACAGTGTCCCCCTTTCCACGGCTAGCCTGAGCCCCCACATTTATGGTTGACATCCCCAGGACCTGCTACCCCATGGAAGCTGGGAATCCTCTTCCACAGGTAGACTCCCCAGGGTCTGCCAGGATGGGGAAGGTGTGCCCCTTTTTGTTCCCTAGACAGGACGGACCATGTAGTACTGGGCTACATAAGCTGAGCCCCTCTCTTCCTAATCTGGGCTCCCAGGGCTGGTCATGCCCCATGGATGCAGGCTGGGGATACTGTCCCTCTCTTCCACAGGTGATATCTCCAGGACCAGCTCTGTGGAACCAAGCCAGGGAATTTGAGCACCCCTCATCCTTGGCTGGCCTGTGGTGAGCTAGACAGGCAATGGAAAGCCAGTTTGTAGGAGCAACGACCCTCTATTCCATGGCTGGTCTCCCCAGGATAGGACGGGCTCTGGGCAGCCAGGGCAGGGCAGGTGTGCCCCACTCTTCCACGGCCAGCCTCCAAAGGGCTAGACATGCTCTGGGAATCCAGGCCTAAGAAAGCTTGCATCCTGCCCCCAACAGCTTACCCACACAGGGCTGCACCATTTCTGGCAAGCTAGGCTGGGGAACCTGTGCCCCTTCTTTCATGACTGATCTTCACATGTCCCCGCAGTCCATGAGAGCCAGACTAGTGATGCTGGGCCACCTCTTCCATGGCATGCCTCCCCTTGGACAGCCATGCCCTCGAGTATCAGAAAGTGGAAGCTTTGCCCGCTCTTTCATGACTGGCCTGTACCCCTTCTTCCAAGACCTGCCACGCCAGGACCTGCATGCTCAGGAATTTGTGCCCTCTCTTCTATGGATACCCACTCCAGGGCCTACCAGGCCAGTTAAACTGTGTGCCAGCTTTGATGGCTGGACTCCCCAGAATATGACAGGCGCTCAAGAGCCAGGCCAGAGAAGCCGAATCCCATCTTCGATGGATGGCCTCTCCAGTACAGGACAGGCCTCGAGGAGCCAGACCCAGGACGTTGCACCACGCTTTCCCAAGGCTGGCCTATGCAATGCCACACAGGCCCTGGGAGACAGACTGGTGAAGCTGTGCCTCACTCTTCTAAGGCTGGCCTCACCAAGGCTGGCCAAGCACTGTGGGGCCAGGAAATGTAAGTTGTGCCCCCTCCACCATGACACCCCTCCGCAGGGGTAATCATTTCCTAGGGATGCAGTCTGGAGAGTTACACCCCTTTTTCCATGGTTGGCCTTCCCTGTGATGGCCATTCCCTGGGGAGCTAGGCCAGAGAAGCTGTACCACCTCTTTCATGACTGGCCACAGCAGGGCAAGACAGGCCTGAGGAGTCATTCCAGAGAAGTTGTGCCCCCTTTCCTCGGCAGGTTGTCTCAGGCAAGGGTAGACCCAGGGTTGCCAAGCCAGGAAAGCTGCACTCCCTTTTCCAGGGCTAGCCTCCCAGGGGATGACCATGGACTGGGGAGCCAGCTCACAGATGCTGTGCCCTCTCTTCCATGGCTGACCTCTGCCCCTCTTCCAGTATTGACCTCCACAGGAGCAGTGAGGCCAAGCAGGTGAGCCTGCTCTTCTAAAGCTGGCCTCCTCAGGGCTAAACCGACCTGGGTGATTCCTCCACAGGTCCTGGGGAGCCAGGCCAATGAAATTATGCCGTCTTCCAGGCCTAGCCTCTCAAGGGTCTGCCAAACAGGGGAAGACAAGTAACCTCTTTCTTAGCTTGTCTCCTCTGGGTGGGACAGGCCCTAGTTAGCCATACCAGGGACATTGCACATCCCTCTTCCATGGCTGAGCTCCCCAGATTCAAAGAGTCACTGGGCTGTCAGGCCAGGTAGCTGTACCCACTCTTCCACAACTGGCCTTTCTGTGATGGCCATGTCCTCAGCGTAAGGCTGTGGAAGCTGTGCTACCTTTTCCATGGCCTGCACCCTCTCTTGCATGACTGGAATCTCTAGGTCCTGCAAAACTGTTGAAGATGCACACTCTTGTCCTCACTGAGCCTCCCCAGGGCCTACCACGAAAGGGAAGGTACACCCACAGTTCCATGGCTGGCCTATCCAGTTCCCAACAGAAGCTCCCGGAACCAATCAGGAGAACCTGAGCCCCCCACCCCCCACTTCCACAACAAGCCTGCCCAGGCCCAGATAGACCATAGGGAGCCACAGTGGGAAACCTGCACCCAGTTCTTGCTCAGTTGGCCTCCACAGGGCCAGACAGGCCATGGGGGCCCAGGACTGGGGAGCTGTGTCCCCTTCTTCCATGGCTTGGCTTCTGTTGCATTAGGAGCAGCGGGGCTACGTCCCCGGCACCCGGCTGCCCGCATGGCTAGCTTATGCCCAGAAATAATTACACGGAAACTGTATTCTTTCAAACACTGCCTGGCCCGGCTAGTTCCAGCTTCTTATTGGCTAGCTCTTACACATTGTTCTAACCCATTTCTAATATTTTGTGTAGCCCACGAGCTGGCTTACCAGGGAGGATCTTAACCTGCGTCTGTCTGGAGCAGGAGAATCATGGCAACTCTCTGACTCAGCTTCTTTCTCTCAGAATTCTCTTCTGTATACTCTGCCTACCTAATTTTCTGTCCTATGAGGGCCAAGGCAGTTTCTTTATTATAATTAATCAATGTCCTTCCTCCATCATGGCTCCACATGGATGAACATGACTGGGGATCCAGGAGTGTTAATATGTACCCCCTCTTCCATGGTTTGTGTCTGCAGGACAGGATAGGACCTACGTAGTCAATTTGGGGAAAACTGAGCCCCAATTTACCATGGCTGGACTCTAAAGGGCCTGGTTTGCCAGGCCAGGGAAACTGCACCTTCTCTTCCTTGGCTGGCATCTCCAGAGCCTAACTAGCTGTGGAGAACACAGGGGAAACTGTACCCCCTCTTCTAAGTCTGGCCTCAGCCGGGCTGGACAGGCCCTAAGGAGCCAGGCTGGGGAAGCTTTTTTCCCTCTTACATGTCTGGCAATCGCAGAGCTGGAGAATGCCTGTGGAGCCTTGCTGGGAAAACTGCACCCCCTCTTCCACAGCTGGCCTCCCCAGAACAGGCCACGCCTTGTGGTACCAGACTATGGAAGCTGTGCTTCCTATGCCATGGCTGGCCTCCCAGTGGACAGCCATGCCCTGGGGAACTAAGTCATGAAATCTGTGCCCACTCATCCTTGAATGGCCTGTGCTGCCTCTTCTACACCCAGCCTCCACAGTGCCTGCTAGGCTGGGAAGATGGACCTACTCCTCCATGACTGACCTCCCTAGGAATGCACAGGCCCAGGGAGGTCAAGTCAGTGAATCTGTGCCCCCCTCTTCCAAGGATGTCCACTGCAGTTCTGGATGATTGCCTAGGGAGCCACGTCAAGGAAGCTTTACCCCACTCACTCTCTCATGTTCGGCCTAGTGAGAACAGGAGAGGCCCTGGTGTGCCAGGCTGGGGAAGCTGCTATCCTATTCCATGACTGGTCTGTGACACATCTTACATGATGGGCCACCTCAGGGCCTTCTAGCCCAGTAAACTTATGCCCATTCTTCCACCACTGGCCTCCAAATGACTTTCCAGGCTGGGGAAGTTGGGCCCCCTCTTCCACTGCCTGTATCCCCAAGTCTGGGAAAACCCTGTGGAGCTAGGCTGGGGAAGCTGGGCCCCACTCTTTCAATTCTGGCTTCTGCTGGGATGAACAGAACCTGAGGATCCAGGCTGGGGAGCCAGTGGCTCCCACTTCCACAGTTGACCTCCACAGAGATCTCCAGGACAGGCCCTGGAGAGCCAAGACAGGGAAGCTTTGTCCCTTTCTTCCCCAGCTGGCCTCATCTGGGCCTGCAAGCCTGTGGCAGATCTGCCTCCTCTTCTGAGCTAGCCTTTCCATGGCCCGGCAGGCTGCAGAAGGTTCTCATGTTCTTCTGTAGATGGACTCAACAGAGCTGATCAAGCCCTGGGGTGCCAGACCATGTAAGCTGCATCCCCCTTTTACACGACTGTCCCCCTCATCAGCGGTCATACAGTGCGGTATAAGGTCAGGGAAGCTGTGCCCTCTCTTCCATTCTGGCTTCCCCTGAGCCTGCCATTTCCTGGTGACCCTGGCCAGGGAAATTGTGCTCTCCTATTCCACAACTGGCCTAAGCAGGGCCTTAGAGGCCTTGGGGAGTTTGGGTATTTAAGCTGTGACTCCTCTTTCATGAATACTCTATCCAGGGCCAGACTGACCTTAGGGATCCTGTGTCCCCCTCTTCCATGGTTGACCCATGCAAATCCAGAGATGACCTCTGGGCCCAGGTCAGGGAGGCTGCACTCTCCTGTGCCACAGCTGACCTTCACAGGGCTGGACAGGCCCTGGGGACCCAAATAGAGGAAGCTGCACTGCCCTCTCCCATTGATCTTTATTGCAGGGCCAGGTAAACTCTGCAGAACCAGGAGGGGTGAGCTGCATCCCCCTTTCCACAGCTGTTTTCTGTTGGCCAGACAGGCCCTGGGAAGACAAAGCTGAGGCTGCTGTGCTCCTCTCTTCCATGGCTGGCCTCTACAGGGCCATACAGGTCCTGGGGTGTCAGTTCTGGTAAGCTGTGTCCCCTCCACCATGACTGGTATGCCCTAGGTTAGCCATGTCTTTACATGAAAGGCTGTGGAAACTGTTCCCCCTCTTCCATGGCTGGGCTGAGCCCTGTTTACCACTACTGGTTTCCCCAGTTCCTGCAAGCTCATGGAAGATGCTTCTACAGATAGACTCCCAAGGTTCTGCCAAGCTGGAATGGTTGGCATCTCACCTGACTCCACTTTCTTTCCTCCTCTATCTCTGTTTGGATTTCCTGCCTTGCTATATTCTGCCCTACCATAGGCCAAAGCAGGTTCTTTATTAATCAATGGTAATAAAATATTTACAGCATAGAGAGAAGAATTCCACATCATCTCACCTTTTCTGTCTAAATAAAAAGATTTTAACTTTTACATAGCAAAATCACATATAACAAAAGTTATCCAGCAAGAAATATCATTATAAATTTTAGTCTATTTACATTTTGCAAATTAAGGCAAATGCTCTTGTTTATCCTATCTTTGTGAGTAGAAAATTTTATATCTAATTTATTTTATCATAACTAAGGAAAACTGTAATTATGGCTATCTAGTCTTTAACCCTACCAAAGACCCCAGAAGGATATAATATTATCTAAGTAAACATTGGGCGCATTATAAGTAGCTTCCAAGGTTCCAGAAATGACAGAGAAATCTTGCTCCTTGGGCAGTTACCCAAACTTCCTTTTTAATACTGGAGCATCCATCTTTAGCCTATAGGCCCATAGTATCTGGCAGATTTTTTTAGTGATGTGGGATGCCCCTCTGTATACTGTAAATATGTTCTATTACCATTGGTTAATAAAGAAGAAACTTTGGCCTAGGACAGAGCAGAATATGTCAAGGTAGGAAATCTAAACAGAGAAAGAGGAGAAAGGAAGGCTGAGTCAGGTAAGATGCCAGCCAGCCAGCCACCAAGAAAGCTAGAAATATAGAAAATGATGTATCTAAACATAATAAAGGCAGTATACAGCAAGCCAACAGCCAATATCAAACTAAATGGAGAGAAACTCAAAGCAATCCCACTAAAACCAGAAACAAGGCAAGGTTGTCCACTCTCTCCTTATCTATTCAATATAGTTCTTGAGGTTCTAGCTAGGGCAGTTAGACAACAAAAGGAGAACAAGGGGATACAAATTGGAAAAGAAGAAGTCAAACTCTCATTACTTACTGATGATATAGTTTACATAAGCAACCACAAAAATTCTTGCAAAGAACTTATACAACTCATAAACACCTTCAGTAATGAATCAGGATACAAGATTATCTCAAAAAAATCAGTAGCCCTCCTTTACACAGATGATGAATGGGCTGAGAGAGAAATCAGAGAAATGTCATCCTTCACAATAGCCACAAATAACATAAAATATCTCAGAGTAACTCTAACCAAACAAGTGGAAGATTTGTATGTCAAGAACTTTATTTGAAGAAAGAAATGGAAGAAGACACCAGAAAATGAAAATATCTCCCATGCTCTTAGATAGGCAGAATTAACATAGTAAAAATGGCGATCTTACAAAAATATTTCAAAAAACAATATTCCACAGATTCAATGCAATACCCATCAAAATTCCAGCAAAACTCTTCAAAGAACTCAGAAAAAACAATACTCAAATTCACATGGAAAAAAAACTGCAGATAACCAAAACAATTCTATACCATAAAGAATGTCTGGCCGGGCGATGGTGGCGCACGCCTTTAATCCCAGCACTCGGGAGGCAGAGGCAGGCGGATCTCTGTGAGTTCGAGACCAGACTGGTCTACAGAGCTAGTTCCAGGACAGGCTCCAAAGCCACAGAGAAACCCTGTCTCGAAAAACCAAAATAAATAAA
>NW_026068121.1:66460-77288 GCF_014885135.2 Alexandromys fortis
AATAAATAAATAAATAAATAAATAAATAAATAAATAAATAGAAAAAGAATGTCTGTAGGCATCACAATCACTGACTTCAAACTCTACTACAGAGCTACAGTACAAAAAAATAACCTGGTATTGGCATAAGAACAGACAGGAGGACCAATGAAACCAAATCAAAAATCTGGATATCAATCCACACACCTACAAACACAGGATTTTTGACAAAGAAGCAAAAAATATAAAATAAAAGAAAGAAAGCATATTCAACAAATAGTGCTGGCATAACTGGATATCAACATGTAGAAGAATGAATATAGATTCATATCTATCACCATGCACAAAACTCAAGTCCAAATGGATCAAAGACCTCAAAATAAAACCAACCATACTGAACCTCATAGAAGAGAAAGAGGAAAGTACACTTGAATGCATTGGCACAGGAGATCCCTTCCTAAATATAACACCTAGTAGAACAGACAGTGAGAGAAACAATTAATAAATGGGACCTTCTGAAACTGAAAAGCTTCTGTAAAGCAAAGGACACGGTCAACAAGACAAAACGACAGCCTACAAAGTGGGAAAAGATCTTCACCAACTCAATATTGGACAGAGGGCTCTTCTCCAAAATATACAAAGAACTCAAGAAATTAGTCATTAAAAGAACAAATAATCCAATAAAAAATGGGGTACAGACCTCAACAGAAAACTCTCAAAAAAGGAATCTAAAATAGCTGAAAAACACTTAAAGAAATGCTCAACATCCTTTGCCATCAGAGAAATGCAAATCAAAAACAAGATTTCATCTTATCTGTGAGGATGGCCAAGATCAAAAACACTGATTACAACTTATGCTGGAGAGGATGTGGGGTAAAGGGAATAACCTCTATTGCTGGTGGGAGTGCAAACTGGTACAGCTGCTTTGGATATCAGTATGGTGTGATGTCTCAGAAAATTAGGAAACAACCTACCTCAAGGACGAGCAATACCACTTTTGGTTATATCCCCAAAGTATGCTCAATCATACTAAAAGAACATGTGCTCGATTATGTTCATAGCAGCATTGTTTGTCATAGCCAGAACCTGGGAAAAAAAAACCTGAATGCCCCTTGACTGAGGAATAGATAAGAAAAATGTGATAATTTACACAATGGAGTACTATACAGCAGAAAAAATAATGACACCTTGAAATTTGTGGGCAAATGGATGTATTTTGAAAACATCATATTGAGTGAGGTATCCCAGACACAGAAAGAAAAGTATTGCATCTGCTCACTCACAAGTGGCTTTTAGACATAAAGAAAAATCAGCCTATTATTCACAATCCCAGAGATCCTACACAGCAAAGGGGACCCTAAGGGAGACATACATGGACCTAATCTACATGGGAAGTAGAAAAAGACAAGATCTCCTGAGTTAATTGAGAACATGGGGAACATGGGATATGGCAGAAGGAAAGAAAAGGAGGGAAGCCAAGAAAAAATATATATAACTAAATTAAAACAATAAAAATAATGAAAAACAAGTAAATCCAATTAACTTGAAGGAACAATCTTCAGGGATTCTAATAAGAGTACAAAGAAAAAGTGAAAATGTTTTTATTGTGGATAATTAGTGTTAGAAGCTGTACTAGTATTCTCTGTATAATATCTAATAGTATACCACTGTAATATGTCACTTAATCCTCCCAAACACAGAAATCACAGAACAGTTTTAGAATTATCCTAGATGTGTAGATGAAATCGTAGGAAAAGAGAGGTTTGTTAATTGACAATAAGTATTTGGATATGAATTTGAGTTTTCAAATCATTTCCAAAAAGAAAAACGGTCTTTCAGAAGTGGGTGAGAGAGACAAGCAAATAAAAATGTTTGAGATCTTGTTAAAAAGAAAAGAAAATGAGGTAACAGTATGGTCACCTGGCAATACATAGTCTAAAAGAAATTGGTTAATTTAAGATGTAAGAGCTAGCTAGAAATATGCCTGAGTCATTGGCCAAATTGGTTTTTTTGGGGTTTTTTTTTTTTTTGAGACAGGATTTCTCTGTAACTTTGGAGCCTGTCCTCAAAGTAGCTCTTGTAGACCAGGATAGCCTTGAACTCACAGAGATCCGCCTGCCTCTGCCTCCCAAGTGCTGGGATTAAAGGCATGCACCACCAGCTAAGGCCAATCTGTTGTAATTAGTAT
Source organism: Alexandromys fortis (assembly GCF_014885135.2). Classification (NCBI taxonomy): domain Eukaryota; kingdom Metazoa; phylum Chordata; class Mammalia; order Rodentia; family Cricetidae; genus Alexandromys; species Alexandromys fortis. The sequence goes on from NW_026068121.1 coordinate 68,628, forward strand.
AGTTTCTGTATGATTATTTGGGTCTGGTTGGCTGAGAAATGAAAGTACAGTTTCTGTTTACAAAGAAATTGGGGAATAACTAGTAAAACTGCTTAGCACAGATGGGTTTTGATTTATGAATTCTTCAATATAAAACAAATGGGGGCTAAATTCACTGACTTCATCAAAATAGTCCAATGAAAGAGAATCTCTATGCCTACATGATCTCAAGCCTTTTCTGTGAGCTGGGAACATTAATGATACCTAGGGTTCTATTTATTCCCGTGGATATCATACACTGGAGATCCTGCCTCTTCCCTTTCCTTCAGTCACATATAACCAAGGTGTCAGGAGTTATGTGTGGGTAAAGCTCAGACCAGGAGACCCCATTACTTGGGTCTTTGTGACTTGGAGTAGTTATTTGAAAGCTCCTGCATTCTGATGAGAGCTAATGTGGACCTCGGGCATATCTTGGATGTATCCCAAGGTTCCCCTCTCTGTCTTTTTTGTCCTCCATTCCCCTCTCTGTGGACCTGCTCAGGCTCAGTCTGGGCATGATCATTCTGGTCAATCCAGATGTCTCTGTCTCTGCATCTGGGTATCCTCTCCTCATATCTACAGTAAATCTTCTCCTCCACCATATGTAGGAGCAGTCATGGCCTCCTCTTTTTTTCATCTTTTTCATTCAATAGCTTTTGTACATTCCTCTGTCAGTTTCCTCAAAGCTGTTACTACTGCTCCAGAGGAAGCTGTGACTGTGGAGAATGTAAATGCAGCACCCTAAGCAAGAAAATGAGCATCTTGAGCCAGATTGCCAGCTATGTCAACATAACAGAAGGGCACTGCCTGATCACTCCAATGTGAGGGGGCTGAAAATGAGAAACCATCTAAGGGGCTCTTTTAATCTAGTCAAACATACCCCAAAACAACAGCAATGAGAACAAAATCCTGCTCATGGGAAACATTAGCACTACCTTATGACTGACATATTCCATTTGGAAGCTTGTAGTGCATTTACAGGATGGAATCAAGTCTTTTTGAACAATTCTGCTATCAACATTCTTTTTGACAAGGAAATAAAATCCTGACTCATGCTTCTTAGATTTTCTATGAAAACTCAATTTAATCCTAGAGAGAAGCATTATGGAATATGTTTCCTTTTTAACTGTGTGTCTATGTTTACCTAGAATATCATAAAATCTATAAATATTCCAGGTTATGTGTTATGTAGAGACTTGATCTTTAAAAATGATAGGGGAGCAGTGGCAAGCTGACAGTGACGCATAAGAGTTCCCATTCATTTGAAAAAATGAAAAGGAAATCCCATTAAAAATGAGGGAAATAATCATCAGTCTAACTGTAGGGCAAGGCCAGTTCAGGCACCCTCTCCTCTATTGCTTAGGGTCTTAGCTGGGGTTATCCTTGTGGATTTTTGGGAATTTTTCTAGAGCAAGGTTTCTCGCTAACCTAAAACGGCTCCCTCAATCAAGATATCTCTTTCCTTCCTCTCATATATGTCCTTCCTTCATCTCAACTATCCCATTCCCTCAAGCTCTCCCCAACCCTCCCCTTCTCTCCTCCTTTTCCCCTCTCCCCTTCCTTCTACCCCCTGACACCATGCTCCCAAATTTTGTCAGGCAATCTTGTCTGCTTCCAATTTCCAAATGGATCTATATATGTTTTTCTTTGGGTCCACCTTATTAGTTAGCTTCTCTAGGATCATGAACTATAGGTTCAATGGCCTTTGTTTATAGCTAGAATCCACTTATGAGTGAGATAATTATCTTAAATATCACCATAGAACCTTCATCCAAAAACAGATGGAAACAGAGGCAGAGACCCACATTGGAGCACTGTGTGTGTGTTGAAAGACAAGGTAGATATGTAGAAGTCAGAGGACACATCTTGGAGTTGGTTTAATTCTCCTATCATGGATAACAGGGATGGAATTCAGGTTATCAGGCTTGTATGAAAAATGGTTTGAGGTGCTGAGCCATTTCAAGGGCCCCTTTCCCAAGTTTTCTTCCCATTAGCAGTCTTTCCATTAAAAATAAAACAGATAAGTGATTCTTATATTCCTCTCCCTTCCTAAATAAGCAAATGCTTGTAAAATGATAGCTATTAAGGAAAACCTAGGCTGTGCATGCAGCTTGGGCATAGTGTGAACTTGCCTCATACATGGAAGGCTCCAGATCCCCTCTCTAACACTGAAAAAAAGCAACAACATTTTAAGGTAAATATTTTTTAGTACAGTCAGTAACTGTATAATACACAAGGACCTTATGATCAAGTCCCTGCTTTTTTTATTCCTTTGGACCCAGAAGAAATCACTGTATATCACCTGCTGTTTGATTTATTCCCAGGTGTTGTATATAACCATATATAGGCCTATAGGAATTTTTCTTCAGAATGTATAGATTTCTTATGACTCAATACTAGAATGAGAGCCCAGTGACACAGAGGGCAATGGATCTCAAGAGACATTTTGTTAGTATTCAGGCACACCCTGTCACAGCACTTCATGCCCTATGCCTGGCTGTATAGCAAATGGTACCCTGTCCTATTAGAGATGCTCTGCCCCCTGACACTCTCTCTAGTGCTCTCCCTCCTTTCTTCCCTTCCTTTCTCCCTCCCTTTCCCCTCTCTCTTTTTCTCTTTTTCACCACTGAGGCAAGCAGGTCTCAGCCTCTTTTTATTCCCCCCTCCCTTTCTCTCTCTCTTTCTCTCTCTCCCTTCCTCTTGTCCTTTCCTCCCCTCTACACTCCTCCTTTTAATAAAACTTTGCACTCAATCTCCATCTGCATGACGTATTTGTCTGTCCCTTACCAGCTGCTGTTTGAACCTCACCTACATGCTATGGGACCTGGAAAGATTTCCAAATGTCCCACTGTCACACCAGAAGATGTTCAAAACCATCAACCCTCAAGTACTGCAAATCAAAGCTCAATGAGATGATATTTGATATCATTAAGAATGGTGAAAATACAAAAGATAAGTCAATCCTGGTGGCACAGCTTTGCAATCCCAGCACTTGTTAGAGGAAAGCGTGTGTGTGTGTGTGTGTGTGTGTGTGTGTGTGTGTGTGTGTATGTGTGTGTGTGTCACATATATGAGGTTGAAGCTGGACAACAAAATCTGGTATAAAGATTGAAAAGTACATGTTGCATGCTGAGGTCACAGGTAGAGCACTTGTCTAGCATGTACAGATGCTAGGACACGTGTGAAAGTGTAAAGATACTGGAGAACTGGAACCTGCTATGTTATTGCTGAAATTGTATATGAAGATAGTACAGCCACTAGCGCCTGATCATTTATAGAAGAAAAAAAGGTGAAACCCTAATTACCTACTGCTTGATGAGTGGGTAAACGAAGGGTGGTGTGTTAGTACAGTGGTCTAGTTTCTAGCCATGGAAATGGGTAGAGAGCTGATACATCCTATAACATGAATAAATATCACAAACATTAAGCTCAGTCGAAAGTAGCCAAAGGACTGAATAATGGGACACTTCTTTATTAGATGATCTGATTTCTATTAAATACCCAGAATGAGACACTTGAAGCAAAAAGTTATATTGGTAACTGATAGGAGGTGGGTTCTGGAGGAATGAAGAGTAACCACTCACGAATAAAGGGTTTTTGTCTCGAAAGATGAAAATATTTTAAAAAATAAATAGGGTGATAGTTGCATAATTTTAAGAAAATCCTGAAAAAGTCCTACTGGGTTGTATACTTGAAAAGAGTGAACTTGCTACATAAATGTATTATTTCTCAATATTTGTAGATCACATTTCTTTCATGTCTATGTATGTTTTGTCTGCATATATGTATGTTCACTGTGTGCATGTCTAGTGCCTGCAAAGACACAAGAGGGTGCTAGATCCCCTAGATATAAATTTACAGATGCCTGTGAGCTTCCTTCCATGTGGGTGTGGTTGTAGATTGAAGGGTTTGTGCTGAGAGGTATTGAGGACTGTCTTTCTCCTCCAGGAGCATGCGGAGTACCTTCCAGTACCGTGAACTCTGGTTAGTAGGTGAATAATCTAGTTAGACAGCAGCTCAACTTCTCCATATTCAATGACAGAAGTGTCACCTTTAGAAACAAAACCCTAACATCAGGTTTTGTGAGCAACCAAGAGCCTTGGCAATAGCTGTGCTGTTTGCTGGCTTCCATGGGTCTCTTTGCCTGTTCCTGGCACTGGAGGTGTAATTTGGTGGCACAAGATGTCTAGCTGAAGCCTTCTCTCCCCTGTTGTTTTTTTGTCTCCATGTGGGTTCCTTTCACATATGTATAGGAAGCTTCTAGGGTAATCGGTTTCCATATAGTTTTTCAAAGAACCTTTAGTATTGGTTGTCCCTCTCTATTTTCCCTCCTTTACCTTTCTGTCCCATCCCACTTTTATTAAACCATCCAATTCTAGTTTTCCTTTATAGCTTCATAACACTAAAGATTATTCCCTTACCTTGAGAGATACTCTCCTCCCTCCTGGTCCCTTACTAGGTTCCAAACTTCTGTGGTTACTCAGATTGTAGTTCTCATATCAGAACCTTAAAAGGGAATACTCTTTTTATTTATTTTATTTTATGTTGCTTTTCAAAACAGGGTTTCTCTGTAGCTTTTGGAGCCTGTCCCGGAACTCGCTCTTGTAGACCAGGCTGGCCTCAAACTCACAGAGATCCGCCTGCCTCTGTCTCCCGAGTGCTGGGATTAATGGTATGCGCCACCACCTCCCGGCAAAAGGGAACATCCTTAAAAGAAAAAACATACAATATTTGTCTACATGTGCTGAACACTGTAGGCTTTTGTCCCTGGAGTCTGACATGGGCATGCGCAGAACACACATGGTGCACAGCTGCTGAGCACCATTGTGTGCTCACAGCGCATCACTATGCCCATGGAACTGTGTTGCTAAGGGTGAAGCAGAATTCAGCTCACACTGAGCCAAGAATCTGCCCTAGCAGGACGCTTATTTGGTTCAGTGGGGAGACTTACCAGTATTTTGAACATTTATTGTTGGATTTGGGAGGGTGCGGGTGGCTAAAGGAGAAAGAAGGGAGGGTCGGGAGGGCCGGGAGGGCCTGTGGAGCCTTGAGGCTCAACTTTGATTACGATGCTCTTACTATTAGAGCCCCTCAGTGGACTCGCTGGTACACCCACCTGTGGCCCTCATACCTGGGTCATGGGTGCTTTGGTCGGAAATGGCAGCAATTTTCCCTCTACTTAATCGGGTATGACTCCGTGGGGCAACGCCACAGGGCGGACATGTGGATGATGTGGCTTCAGTTGAGAGACTCAGTGAATACCATGTGAATGAAAACAACAGGAGGGGCAGGTAATGGGGCCTGGGGAGGGGCGAGGGGCAGGAGGGGTAGAAACTGTTGGGGACAGTCAGGGTCTACCAGGGAGAAACATACTTTCCAGATCTGCAGCCTGAGGGAGGGCAGAGGTCATACTGCTTAAGGCTCTTCTTTCAGGAAGACCACTGGGCTCTGTGCCTGCTTTAGGCTCCTAGGCACCTGCTCACCTTGGAAGGGCAGCTCCGAGGCCTTTTTTAAGAAAGCAAAAGAAAAGAAATAACTTGTTAGTTTACAAATCCTTTTACATTGTCTCTTTTAGAGCACTTTATTGGGTGCTATAAAGGGATTTAGCTAAGAAAACTATGTATTTTTTTATATGTACACTTAAAATTTTTTAGGTTTGAGTATTTTGCCTGAAGGTGTTTTCAGCGTACCAGGCACACATAGGAAGAGGGTGTTGGATCTCCTGGAAGTGGAGTCATGGACAGTTGTGATCTACTATATGGGTACTAGGAATCAAACCCAAGTCCTCTACAGAAAAAACTAGAGCTTGCAAATGCCAAGCCATCTCTCCAGCCCTTAATGTATATGTTTTTAATTCTGTTATATGCAACATTTATCATGCTGTGTTATATGCACATATCAACATTTATATGTGAGATAAATTTTCACATAAAATGCCAACTCGAAGCCAAAAAAAAAAAATCACCAAGAAATCTTATGTCTGTTTCATGCTAGCTGAGGAATCTCATGTTGTGATAGGAGCGGCAGGGCTGCGTCCCAGGCACCCGGCCGCCCACATGGCTAGCTTATGCCCCGAAATAAGTACACGGAAACTGTATCTTTTTAAACACTGCCTGGCCCGGCTAGTTCCAGTTTCTTATTGGCTAGCTCTTACATATTGTTCTAACCCATTTCTAATATTCTGTGTAGCCCACAAGGTGGCTTACCAGGGAGGATCTTAACCTGTGTCTGTCTGGAGTGGGAGAACCATGGTGACTCCTTCACTAAGCTTCTTTCTCCCAGCATTCTCTTCTGTTTACTCCACCTACCTAATTTTTTGTCCTATGAGGGCTGAGGCAGTTTCTTTATTATTAACCAATGAAAGCAACAGATAAGATACAAGACCCACCTCCATCATTTCCCCTTTTTCTGTTTAAACAAAAAAGAAAGGCTTTAACTTTAACATAGTAAAATTACATATAACAAAACAGTTATCAAGTAAGAATTATAGTTACAATATTTATATCTATTTTATCTCTTATCATAACTAAGGAAAACTATAACTATTCATTCTTCAACTCCATCAAAGACTCCAGAAGGATATAATAATACTTAAGTAAACAAGAAATCCAAAAATCAAGAAATGACAGAGACATCTCGCTGCCTGGACAGTCACCCAAAGTTCCTCTGTACCTTTGGGGCATCCATCTTCGGCCTACAGGCCCATGATATCCAGAGACATTTCCATGAAGCAGGAAATTTCAAAGACAGTTAAGTCAATTTCTGCTGTGTCCTGCAGAATGTCTCGCAGACTCTTTCATGAATCAGGAACCCCGAAAGACCATCTCACCTTTAGGCAAGTTCAGCAGTCCTCTCTCTGCGGGTTCTCTGTGTCCAGTATGCAACAGTCCAGGCAAGAGCAGTTTCTTGCCCAAATGGCTATCAAACTCCATAAGGATCCTCTTCGATGCCCATCTTCCTCTTGAAGTAGCTGGTGCTGCCAGGAGCAGACGTGTCTCCTTGTCATGAAAAGCCCTAAGTTATTAAAACATTTAAATGCCATATTCTGCAGTCTTTGAAAGATATGAAGAATGCCTATCTAAATGAAATATATCTCTATATATCTAGAAAATCTAATTAACATGACTACAAGCTTAACTATTAGTGATGATTATCCATTAACAACCTATATTTCCTAATTATACATTACATTTTAAACGAACTACACAATCACAATACCTTAATCAAGATCAAAAATACATATAACAAAATTGACCTTAAAATCCATACCAATGCAAATTATTCATATCTATAGCAATCTCATGAGGAAATTTTCAACCTGAACTATAACTCTGTCCCCTGGCCATACACACACACACACTGTGTGTGTGTGTATATGTGGTGTGCTTTGGTACATACGTGAATGCTAGTGGTTGACATTCTCTTCAAAAATTTCTTTTCATCTCATTTTAAAAAATCATATGTGTGTGTGTGCACATATGCCCCACACATGCTAGGTGAGTGTGTGAAGGTCAGAAGAGAACTATATTTGACAGTTGTGTTCTGCCATGTTGTGGGTTCTGGGGATTGAACTCAGGCCAATGGGTCTGCCAGTAGGTGCCCTCACCTGATGAACCACCCTATGGTTCCTCCACCTCAGCTTTTCAGACAGATTCTCTCACCCAAATCCCCACTGTGTTTGACTGATTGTCTTGGAGTATACTGACTCACCTAGACTTGCAGGCAAGCAAGCTTTGGGGATCCTTTTGTATCCACATCTCCAGCACCAGATTCTCAAGGTGCTGGGGGATCTGAAGTCAGGGTCTCAGGTTTGCAGGGCCAGTGCTTTACCATGGTGGAGGCATGTTCACCACCTATGCAAGCCAGTCTCACCACTCCAGCTCCAGGGATGCAGGGGGTCTATGTTGCCATTAAGCAACTAGTGGCACACTCCTCACAAATCCCAGTTAAGTGCTCCATATCTAGACACCCAAAAGAGCCAGAGCCATTTTCCAGTAAGAACCAATAAATCTCTTAAAGAAGCCGCACCTCGAGGTCCTTTGTTTACGAGCCACCCAAGCAGCAAGGAGATCCGGTCCAGGCACCAGGAGAGACATCACTGGGGTGAGTGAGTTTCTGACCGTGGCAGCAGCCCGGGACAGGGAACTCAGACACCCCTCCTACACTTCCTGGTCATCCTCAGGGGCTACTCTGCCCGATACCCCCTCTCTCTTCCTATCCCACCCAGCTTGCATCCACAACCCTCCCACCCTCCATCTGACTCCCTTCCCTCCTTGACCACATAACATCTAGCAGCCCAGCCTGTCCGGGCTCTAGGACCGAATCCGAATCAGCAGGGCAAACGGGAGGGTGGTAGCTCCTTTGTCCCCCACTAGCCTGCCTGCAGCGAGCTAGGTAGGTCCTTTGTTTACGAGCCACCCAAGCAGCAAGGAGATCCGAACCCGGCACCAGGAGAGACATCAGGCTTGCATCCACAACCCACCCAGAGCGGTCCTGAGGAGTTCCATCTGGACGGTAGTCCATGTTTGGGTGCTGAGGAGTCCCAGCTCAACGGGACAGTCCCTGCTTCTACACTGAAAAGATATACCCAGAGACTCATTCACAGCAAAGACTGGACCAAGACACCAGGCCTCTCCTGGCTCC